>NC_091956.1:26163290-26463290 GCF_031021105.1 Erythrolamprus reginae | reverse complement strand
TAATACATTAAAATAAAAGTAAAATACTCATTTTCCATTTACCATATTTTTCGGAGTATAAGACGCACTGGAATATAAGACGCACCTTAGTTTTTGGGGAGGAAAGTAGAGGAAAGAATCTGCTTACCACGTATTAATCTGGCTAGCATCCTTAGTCTGGTCAGCTTCAGCACATTATTTTATCCCCTGGTTAAGGGCTTTAAAAAATTTTATTCTGAGAGAGTAACAATGAAAGAGCTTGCAAGCAGCTGGAAAGAAACAGTCTGAGCAAGTAGAGCACGAGCACACAGAGCTGCCAAAAGACAGGAGTGGTTACTCCAGAGGAGATCTCCATAGGATTAAGACTTGGCTAATTGGCCATTCCCCTAGTCTACTTAAGAAAAGCCAGTTGCATTTCTGCAGGAAACAATGTTTAGAATTCATGTGGTTCGTCATGTCTGGAAATCTCTGCTTTGCTTATCTGCTTTGGTCTCTTTATTGAAGACAACGTCTGGGCATTTTGCCAAACTTCATGAGCAATCAAAGACTAATTGCTATTGTATGATTTAAAACTTTCTGAACTTATGCCAACTGTTAATGTCTAATTAACATTTGGGCTTTTGCAAGAAAATATTGCCTTTATGTTGTATGTGACCTCTACTAGGACAGTTATTAGTAGTTGGTTATTGATTAAAAACAAGTTCAAACAAAGCATCATCATCAAAGGCTCACCTTCTTTTCCATAAGCCAAAATAATAAGTTGTTCTGTCATCTTGTCTTTTTTGACTCCTTCTGTGGATGACACCAGTCGAATTGCATACCAGGATGAAAATGCTGAAATTGTTGATTGCCACCAACTTTGTGCAAGTTGTGCACTGATGGTGGAGTTAATTTAACTAAGTTAAGTTTTAAAAACAGTTATTAGTTCCCAGTACATGCTTGTTTCATAGATTTCACTTCTTCCAAAGCTGCTTGAAGTCTGGCAACAATACACATACACATATTTTGTGTATTTAACATATATAAAGATTGTGATGATAATGATGATGATGATGATATGGATGGATGGATAGGTGGATGGATGGATATAGTTGCCTTAGATGTTACATTTCACCTATGATATCCATCCCAAGTCTTGGAGAAGTATAATAGACTTTAATGAAGGAGCAGTATTGGAACAGAACAGATTTACAGTTTCTTCTCTCCTGGAGAATTTAAAATCTGTCCCAAATGAGACTGAGATGGAGTCTTATTCAAACTTTTTAAAATTAAATATATTATCATTCCAACCTTCATTCATTCTATGACTTGTTTAAACATACCATTGTTGTAACACCACATTTGCAACTCAGATAATCCAGGGTTTTAAGAAGCAAAGCTCCCAAATAAAGCTTGGGGGGCTTTGCTTAAATGTTAAATATCACTAGCAAAGGGCAAGGATTCATCCTAATACATTCCAGTGGAAGAGGTTGAAATTCATAATAAATTATTTCTATGATGTCTGTTTCTGCATTCAGATATTTTACAGGGAATGTCATTTTTAAAGAAGCATTTAGCAAAGATCAATCTAAATATTCTTGCACTTGAACCCATCGATGGCACAAACTCCCAAACAGTAATATTATTTTTTTCTATGCTAGCCCCATGCCATTGTTTTCAGGTTGTCTACAATCTATAAGTGAGATACCTTTAAATTATCTTCAATGGTATCAGGTTGAATCAGTCTTTTCCTTCTTTATATTGATAATGTCAGAGGTTCAACCTCAAGGTACATAAAATCTCTTAGACTTTGTCACCCATTCTTTTGAAGAAAATTTAGGTGACTGCAGGTAAATTGAAATGAAGGCAATAGAGATTGGCAATGGAAACAACAAATGTCATGGTATTATTGCTTTCTGCTCACTCAAAGATAAGAGTAGATGGGATTTTGCCATGGCTTTGGAAAACAAAACACCATGATAGTATCACTGGGAGGTTTTCTCTTGTCTCATTGTTAGCATGGAATTGCATTCAGATCTCTATTTGGATTAATTTCAGCCATAGCATCCCAGTGTGGCTTGGATGATAGGTTTGCAATGCTGTATATTTTAATAACTGGATATTGTCATCCATTTCAATTATCTGGTTATCAATTGGTTATCAGCAAAACGAACTTGGAAAAATATTTTAACTTGCAGCTGTACTTTAAGGTTATACTATCAGGTTTTCTTGGAGCCTTGGGGAGGGGAAATGCCCTACCAGAGCCTCCACGTGAGTCAAAAATCAGCTGGCCAACACACACGTGTGTATGGGAGCTGAGCTAGCGCAATAGCTTACATACCACCATATATGGCTCTGCATGCCACCTGTGGCACACGTGCCATAGGTTAGCCATCATGGCTATATAGCGTAGGTTGCTCTGTCTTCTAGATCAGTGTTTTCCAACCTTGGAACTTGAAGATATTTGGACTTCAACTCCCAGAATTCCCCAGCCATTGAATGCAGGCTGGGGAATTCTGGGAGTTGAAGTCCAAATATCTTCAAGTTGCCAAGGTTGGGAAACACTGTTCTAGAATATTCCTGTATCTTCTACAGAAAGTTATATGTGTTGTGCCTTTTGCACTGAGTGAACAAAAAGACATTCAAAAACATGGGGGGGAAGGTTTACTGATGTACAAATTACCAGGATTAACTTTTGTCAGTCTTTAAGTGTATTCTAGCAGTTTGGGGTAAATGAATAACAATATTTAAATCACAGGAATATTACTCAGTCAGTGTTAAGTAGTAATCTAATAACCTACACAACAATTCAATTTTTATTATTTATTTGATTATTTCATCATCTTTAGAATGTCTCGGGCAAGTCATAAGAAAAGACAAGTTTTGGCACCTACAGAAGTTGGGAAGACTTGGACATATGTATTATGACTATGTATTATGTATATCTAGACCCCTGGTTCTCAACGGGGCAGTACATACCCCACCAGGGGAATTTGATTTTTGAGGGAGGCAATTGGAACCTTGTTTAAACCAAGTTAGGCTTCCTCTGCGTGAGTAGGAGTTCACTTTTTGAATAGTAAGAATTATATGTCACCGGGGGAGGGGGGCATCAGAGTTTTAGAGATGCATGTCCAAAAAAAGGTTATAACATGAGAACATAAGAAGAGCCATGCTGAATCAGGCCAAAGCCAATTGAGTCCAGTGTTGGTTATGACCTATAAAGCCCTTCATGGCACCGGACCAGAATATCTCAGGGACCGCCTTCTGCCGCACGAATCCCAGCGACCAGTTAGGTTCCACAGAGTTGGCCTTCTCCGGATCCCGTCAACTAAACAATGTCATTTGGCGGGACCCAGGGGAAGAGCCTTCTCTGTGGCGGCCCCGACCCTTTGGAACCAACTCCCCCCAGATATCAGAGTTGCTCCCACCCTCCTTGCCTTTCGTAAGCTCCTTAAAACCCACCTCTGTTGTCAGGCATGGGGGAATTGAGACTTTCCCTCCCCCTAGGCTTATAAAATTTATGCATGGTATGTCAGTATATATGATTGGTTTCTAAATTGGGGTTTTAAATTAACTTAAATATTAGGTTTGTTTACATTGTATTATTATTGCTGTTAGCCGCCCCGAGTCTGCGGAGAGGGGCGGCATAAAAATCTGATTAATAAATAAGTAATAAATAAATTCTGTGTCACACAGTGGCCAACCAATTGTACATGGGGATCTTGAGCAGAAAGAGAAGGCAAAACCCTCCCTTTCCCTTGACCCCCAACAAATGGTACTAAAGGGAATCCTGCCTTGGAAATCCTGCCTGCCCAGGTTGGAAATTGATCTAGACATACAGTCTGAGAATTTATCTAGTATATTATAATAATAATAATAACAATAATAATAATAATAATAATAATAATAATAATAATTATTATTATTATTATTATTATTATTATTATTATTATTATTAACTAGATAAATTCTCAGACTGTATGTCTAGATCAATTTCTGAATAATAATAATAATAATAATAATAATAATAATAATAATAATAATAATTATTATTATTATTATTATTATTATTATTATTATTATTATTATTATTATTTAGATTTGTATGCCGCCCCTCTCCGAAGATATTCAGACATTAAAAATCAACTTCAAATCGTTAACAGATGCAGTATTATAGATGTTATAATGCTTTTATTGCCCAATATAGAGATTGATATAGCAAAAACTGAATCACTACATAAAATGTCACCCATTATAGGCATATAGTGAATTGTGCTGGGCTTCAAATAGTATCAATTTCAGGAGCAGCCACTGGTGTGAGATGGAATATAATTGCAGATATATACGGTAGTAGGACAGTGCAATTCTCCTAATATGTGGAAATCTTTGCAATTCTACTTATAACTGACAACAAAAATGGTTACTCTAAGTTCAATCCATTTTGAAGCATCCTTTGGGTATTTAGGAATGTTCTCATCACCAAGAATATATTTTTTGGCTTATGCAAGGATAGTTTTAGAGATTCTTGCTGCTCATTATCAGCTTGCAATCAGCTCTCAGACAATTGGGATAAGGACACTTTCTTGTTACAAAATTAATCTTTCCTGTGATAGAACAGGGGGGAAAACTAGGCATTAAATCACTAAAATATAAAATAAACTCTACAATGTTCTTAAAGTACAGGAGAATTCTAACAACTCAACCACAGAATATAACCCAAAGAACATGCATACCAGTGGTGGGTTGTAAATAATTTTGCCACTGGTTTGCGCGCATGCCTGGTGGGTAGGTGGAGGACCCCTTCATGAATGTCTGAAATCTCGTGATAACAAAATTCTTGACATATTTGTCAAACTTGGAAGATTTCTGGGTTTTTTAAAAAAGTTGTTGTTGTTGTTATTATTATTATTATTATTATTATTATTATTATTATTTATTAGATTTGTATGCCGCCCCTCTCCATAGACTTGGGGCGGCTCACAACAATAACAAAGACAATGTAAGAACAAATCTAATAATTTAAAAAACACTAAAAACCCCATTATTAAAAGCAAGAAATGCAGGTTTAATTATCCTGTAAGAATAGCTTTTCATAGTCCACAACTCTTCTAATCACACTATGGGAAAGCATCAGGTTGAGGAAGGTAGCTCAGAATATTTGCCTAATCAGGACGAATTGTTAACTATAGCTGTTGAATTGTTAACGAGAAATACAGTAGTCCCTCACCTATCGCTGGTGTTATGTTCCAGACCTGGCCGCGATAGGTGAAATCCGCGATGGGGAATTTATCGACTGATAGTACTTATTTAAGTATTTAAATTGTAATTGTTTGGTAAGTTTTCATTGTTTTAAGTGTTTATAAACCCTTCCCACACAGTATTTATTTTAGATACAGTATTTAAATACAGTATTTACAATTTTAGATATATATTTTTTGAAAAACCTGCCGATCGAGTTCGGCAGGCTGTTTAAATCTGCCGATCGACTTCCTCAGAAACCCGCGAACCAGCGAAGATCCGCGAATGATTTTTCTCATTAATATTTCTTGAAAACCCGCGATGAAGTGAAGCCGCAGTAGGTGAAGCGTGGTATAGCGAGGGACTACTGTATACTAAATATAACAATTAAAAAAACTAATAGAAAAAGTATTGGCTAATGAATTAATATTCTACACAGCCCTCCTACTTAGTGTAATAAATTAGGAATTCTTGGAGTTACTTTTTTCATATTTTTAGATTATATTTTTACTTTAAACTCAAGAATATAGTATATCTAGTTTGCAAAATAACTATTGACAAATAGAGGTTTCCTTTAAACTTCCTAGTGCTACAACAATTTTGTTTAAAATCCAATACAAAAAAAATAATCTATACCCCCCCCCCAAAAAAACCCCCAATCTATGTTAGTAATTTAACATATAATCTTTAAAGATTGGGTTGCGCCTCAACCCATTGCTCCAATATTTCCACACTGTTTTTCAACCGTTCTTCATCATTATATTTTTACTGTCAAGGGAAAAAAATGGAACCCAATTCTGAGAGAGAAGATCACACACTTTATTGGGATCAATTGTTGTGTTACCAACAGGGGTGGGCTGCTAGCCGGAATGCTAAATTGGGCTAAATTGAGGGGGGGGGTTTGCTTCCGTGTATGCCAAAACATGGGTGCACCTGCGGCTCCATGCGTGATTTTGCTATCTCACAGGTGCCGAAGCAAAATTGTGCTGGCCCCGCAAGCACTCACGAGCCCCGGTGGCGAGCGCAATTTAGCGTTCCGGCTGGAGCCCACCCCTGGTTACCACTTACACGAGACAATGAATATCCTGGATATAAACTCTGATCTTGTTTTAGCCATAAGATGGGACTACAACAGCTGCCATACAAGTATTACAGATGCTTCCTTAATTCGCAGGTACCCTGCTGCCAGAATATAAGATTTATTTTATTTTATTTTATTTTATTTATTTATTTTGTCCAATACACAATGAGGGTTTTAGTGGGTATATGTATATATATGCACATAGTAAAATACATGATGAAGGTTATAGAGGAGATACGCATTGTAAAATATATCTAAGAAAGAATAGAAAAGAAGATATAGTAATAGAACATATCAATGAAAGAATAGAGGAAGAGATATAGGAATAGAAGAAAGGTATAGGAGATATGCCTTTCATAAGCTACTTAAAACCTACCTCTGCCGCCAGGCATGGGGGAATTAAGATTTCTTCTCCCCCTAGGTGTTTACAATTGTATGCATGGTATGTTTGTATGTATGTTTGGTTTTGTATATTAAGGGGCTTTTAATTCGCCATTAGTATTGGATTATTATTGTATACTGTTTATGATTGCTGTTAGCCGCCCCGAGTTTTCGGAGAGGGGCGGCATATAAATCCAATAAATAAATAAATATAGGAGAGCAATAGGACAGGGGACGGAAGGCATTCTAGTGCACTTGTACTCGCCCCTTACTGACCTTTTAGGAATCTGGATAGGTCAACCATAGATAATCTAAAGGTAAAGTGTTAGGGGTATGGGGATGACACTATGGAGTCCGATAATGAGTTCCACACTTCGACAACACGGTTAATAAAGTCATATTTTTTACAGTCAAGTTTGGAGAGGTTAATATTAAGTTTAAATCTGTTGTGTGCTCTTGTGTTGTTGTGGTTGAAGCTGAAGTAGTCGCCGACAGGCAGGACGTTGCAGCATATGATCTTGTGGGCAATACTTAGATCTTGTTTAAGGCGTCTGAATTCTAAGCTTTCTAGGCCCAGGATTGCAGGAAAAGGCCCCTCAAACCATAACTTGTAAGGTTAATTTAACTTATCCAGGGACAATTATTTATGGACCAAAAAATATCCTATTGTGTTAACTGTAATCTTTCATTTTCTGCTGGTTTCCCACTGATTTTTTTTACCTCCTAAGTGTTTATGCATTGCTGTATAATTAAAAGTAAAACCATTCTTGCTTTTTAAAACTATTTTTTTAAAAGCAATTCACCAGCAGTTATAGTAATCAACATGAAAAGCTGCAATCATTTGTATTATTCTATTTTTCCAAAAATAGGAGAAAAATATTGCTTATTTGTAAGTTGACTTTAATGAAGGCACCAACAGCGAAAACCATTATATGTGGGCATGTTATGAGTAATCAAGTTCTATACAGAAACATGGAGATACACTGTGAGTTCTGCCCATCTAGGCAGGAAGCTGTTTACACCAACATCTCAGCCAGTTAAAGTTTGCTAAGCTGTTGCTCATATTATATACATTAATACAAATGTAAAATAACTTTACTTCTAACTGTAGTATATGGCAATGTCATTCTTTTTTGTTATGGTAACCCATGTGCATTTCATCCTTGGTTTTATGCATTTTGATAGATTAGATTAGATTTGATTTATTGGATTTATATGCCACCCCTCTCCGCAAACTCGGGGCGGCTCACAACAATAATAAAAACAGTACATAGTAACAAATCCAATTCCCACCAATCTAATTACAATTTTAAATTAAAAAATTCATAAAACAATCCCAATATATATATAAAAAACAGGCACACAGTCAATCAATCAAACGGCAAAACAACATGGGCAAGGGGGAGATGTTTTAGCTCCCCCATGCTTGACGACAGAGGTGGGTTTTAAGGAGTTTACGAAAGGCAGGGAGGGTGGGGGCAATCCTAATCTCAGGGGGGAGCTGGTTCCAGAGGGTCAGAGCCCCCACAGAGAAGGCTCTTCCCCTGGGTCCCGCCAGACGACATTGTTTAGTCGACGGGACCCGAAGAAGGCCGACTCTGTGGGACCTAACCGGTCGCTGGGATTCGTGCGGCAGGAGGCGGTCCCGAAGATATTCTGGTCCGGTGCCATGAAGGGCTTTATAGGTCATAACCAACACTTTGAATTGTGACCGGAAACTGATCGGCAACCAATGCAGACTGCGGAGTGTTGGAGTAATATGGGCATACTTAGAGAAGCCCATAATTGCTCTCGCAGCTGCATTGTGCACGATCTGAAGTTTCCGAACACTTTTCAAAGGTAGCCCCATGTAGAGAGCGTTACAGTAGTTGAGCCTCGAGGTGATGAGGGCATGAATGACTGTGAGTAATGACTCCCAGTCCAAATAGGGCCGCAACTGGCGCACCAGGCGAACCTGGGCAAACGCCCCCCTCGCCACAGCTGAAAGGTGTTTCTCTAATGTGAGTTGTGGATTGAGGAGGACGCCCAAGTTGCGGACCCTCTCTGAGGGGGTCAATAATCCCCCCCAGGGTAATGGACGGACAGATAGAATTGTCCTTGGGAGGCAAAACCCACAGCCACTACGTCTTGTCTGGGTTGAGTTTGAGTTTATTGACACCCATCCAGGCCCCAACAGCCTCCAGGCACCGGCACATCACTTCCACTGCTTCGTTGACTGGACATGGGGTGGAGATGTACAACTGGGTATCATCGGCGTATTGATGATACCTCACCCCATGCATGTAATGATCTCCAACGTCGTATCATACAATGCAACACCACCTCCTCTTTTAAAGAATTTATATCAGTGATGGCAAACCTTTTTTCCCCTGGGTAACGAAAGAGAGTGGACGTGTGCTATCGCACATGCCTGAGTGCCTACACCCATAATTCAATGCCTGGGGAGGGCAAAAACAGTTCCCCCTGCCCCGCATAGGCCCTCTGGAGGCTGAAAATGGCCTGTTTCCCAACTTCCGGTGGGCCCGGTAGGCTAGTGCTTTGCCCTCCTCAGGCTCCAAAGACTTCCCTGGAGCCAGGGGAGGATAAAAACACCCTCACCCATCCCCCTGGAGGCTCTTTGGAAGCCAAAAACGCCTTCCCAGAGACTCTGTGTGAGCCAGCACACACATGCACATTGGAGCTGAGCTAGGGCAATGGCTTGCATGCCATCAGATATGGTTCTGCATGCCACCTGTGGCACCCATGCCATAGGTTCGCCATCACTTGTTTATATCCTTCCATCAGAAGATTCCAGTCATGTCTTTGATCCCACCAAGTTTCATTATTGGGGAGTATATCATATCTGCCATCATGTACTAGCATTTCAAGCTCATCCTGTTCGCTCCCCAGAGTTTGAATGCTGGTGTATAGACATCTGGTTATGACTGACCCAAACACATTCTTCCCTGTTCTAGTGAGGTGCAGCCTATCCCTTGCCAGAAGCCTTTCATGTAGATTTCCTACTGTGGTTTAAGAATCCAAAGTTCTCTTGGCAGCACCAGCCCTTAAGCCAGTGGCTTGTTTCTAAAAGAGCCAAGAGTGCTGTACTGCAGGCCACTAAAGCTGACTGTAGATCTGCAGGTCAGCAGTTCAGATCTCATCACCAGCTCAAGGTTGACTCAGCCTTCCATCCTTCCAAGGTGGGTAAAATGAGGACCCAGATTGCGGGGACAATATGCTGGCTTTGTTAAAAAGTGCTATTGCTAACATGTTGCAAGCTGCCCTAAGTCTAAGGAGAAGGGCGGCATTTTATAAATAAGTAAGTAAGTAAGTAAGTAAGTAAGTAAGTAAGTAAGTAAGTAAGTAAGTAAGTAAGTAAGTAAGTAAGTAAGTAAATAAACAAACAAACAGCTTGCATACATTTCTCTCAATTTTTTA
Source organism: Erythrolamprus reginae (assembly GCF_031021105.1). Lineage (NCBI taxonomy): Eukaryota > Metazoa > Chordata > Lepidosauria > Squamata > Dipsadidae > Erythrolamprus > Erythrolamprus reginae. The sequence goes on along the minus strand of NC_091956.1, from coordinate 26,453,215 downwards.
AATAAATAATTAAATTGAAATCTTAAATTGCCCACAGTGTCCCATTCCACATTTTAGATTCTTTATTTATTAACTGATGTTATAGTTTATTTCTGAATTCATTTTATTATTTTACATCGGTTTTCTCTTGTTGTTTATACAGTTTTTCTAAATCATTTATTTTAAAAATAAAAAAATAGTTTTTGATTTGGTAAAAAAAAATGCAGGAAATAAATTGTATTTGTATGATTGTGATGGGTTCTTAAGGAGGCTGAATTTCATTTAAAAGCTTCAGCTAGTGCACAAATAATTACTGTATAATTGCTGTATATAATTACTGCATAAAAAAACTTGCTCATATGATCTCACTACTACAACAGCTGCTTTGGCTTCCAGTTAGATTGTGGGTGAAGTTCAAGTTGGTAATTGTCTACTTTGTAAAAAAATTGCATAGTATAGGCCATGGGTATTTTTGAAATTGCCTGCTCTAATTCTAACTGAACCTAGTGTGATTAGCGACAGAAGTGTACTTTGGTGCAAACCATAGAAAAATACAATCTGCAGGAATTCAATTAGGATGGCAGTACCAAGGTGAATGCCATCTAAAGCATGATATTCTTGGCAATAGCACTCTTCCTCTGGAATACTCTAGGTCTAAATATTCCATCTTTATTAGATTTATATCCTTGATGTCTTGTAACGCAATCAGTATTTGCAACCTAAAGCAGCACATAAACAGAAGAAAGTAAATTTAAAAAATTGCACATGAATTAAGTTTTGCAATGATGATTCTTTATTCATCACCAATAGCTATTTTAAATAACATTAATGCAAACACTACCCTATCCTCGATTACCAATATTATTCATATTGATTTATTAACTCAGTTTTACAAAATGCTTATTGAAAACCAGATGGGCAACAAAGTAGAAAACAGACATGCAATCTTCCAAGCGGACATTGGAGAACAGATTGTGGATTATTGATTATCTACGGTATGGATTTATAAAATTAAAAACTGTTGCACGATAACAAGATTTGACATGGGGAACAAACAGTGAGAATAGAAGGTTAATATAAGCCAGTGATGGTGAACCATTTTTTCGCTTGCCAAAAGGGTGTTTGTGGATATGCTAGCATATGTGTACATGCCCATACCCCTTCCTTCCCCCCCACATATGCGCACCCCCCTGCAAAGCCCCCGCACATGAATACAGGCCTTTCTGAAGTCTGGTAGCCAGTGGTGGGTTCATACCAGTGTGATCCAGAGAGCTGTACCAGTATGAACCCACTGATTTTTGGCTATTTGTTTCCAGTGTCTCTGTGTCAGAAGAAGCCATCCTGCCCTCCCCCCCCCATCTTAATGTTGACCTTTAAACGTAAAGTGACCAGGTCATGAGTTAGGTAAGGCAGGACACCATGGGTGGTGGCGCAGGGGGGGAGATGGGTGACAGACAAAACTCAAAACGCTCAAAAAAGCTTGCCTATTCTTCCCCATGAAGACATAGCTGGAGGAGGGTGGACGCTTCGATGGCATCCACAGGGCCCCTGTCTTGTAGGCGTTGCTGGAGGGCTTGGAGGACTGAAAGGAGACTGCAGTGGGAGTTGTGGGTCCTGCAGTGTCAGGACAAGTTTGGCCTGTCGGTTTGGGGCATGGAGGCGGCTTGGGTCAGCTTGCCGGCTTGCAGCATGTCCAGCAGCAGGAGGGCTGGATGGGCAAGGGTCATCGCAGCAGTGGTGGTGGGGCGCTGCAGAGCCGGAGCGAGCAAGCGCGCTTCTGCAAACTGGCTACCTGAAAAAAGTGGAACACGGGGAAAATTCCTAAAAAGTGGGACTGTCCTGCTAAAAGCAGAACCTTCGGTCACCTTATTTAAACGTCACCCAAAGCACAGCAGAGGGCTTCTCCTACACAGAGACGCCAGGACAAAAATCACCAAAAATCAGTGGGTTCATTCCTGTACGGCTCAACCCCGCCACTACCACTGCTATTAGGTTAAAAAAATTCCCAAACAGACATTTTCTGAACTTCCGGTTTGTCCATTGGCGGATTTTTTTTTGCCTCTGAAGCTCCAGGGAAGCTTCCTTGAAGCATCCGGAGGATGAAACGGCCTTTCCAAAGCCCAAAAATCAGCTACCCAGCGTGTGCATGTACGCTGGAGCTGAAACATAGAAAAAAAAATCACATGTGCCCTCCCATATGGGTTTGTATGCCTGTGGTATGAGTGCTATAGGTTCTCCAACACAAATATAACCAGTAGATTCAGTTCACCTGCAGATGACAACCTGAGGAATTATGAATAAAAGTAAGAAACATAAGAGAAATAAACCCCAGAAATTTCAAAGAAGAAGATATACTGTAAAAGTAGCTTTCAAAACAAGCTTTGATGACACCAAAGTAGAGAGAGGATTAAAGCACTGGACAACAAAAAGGACATAAAACTGAATGCAGACATTTGACCAAAAAAAAGTACTGTATAAGTAAAAAATGTTTTAATCAAACATTTCAAGAACAAGAAAATAAGAAGAAATGTGGGAGATGTGCTTTAAGATCAGAGAAACCACCCTAAATTTAAAGCTTAATACTTTAATACTCAACAGCAATCATAAGCAAGATCTAATATGGCAAATGAGGTTTTAAAAGATAGGAAAATATAGCAAAACCATTTACAAAAGGGACTACAGAATGACAGAACTATTTGTAAGAAATAAAATATTCATGGAAACGACTCCATTAGAAAGTAAATATGAGAGGATTTATAAAAAATTCTAGAAAAGCACCAGATGAAATATTTGTTCAATATTTTAGTTAACGTCTTTCCTAAGAGAAGGGGGGGGGGGAAGCAGGGAGGGAGGATTTACTCCTGAGAGTGATAAAATATAGTTAAGGAATGCCTTTTCACTTCAAAGGAATTTAAATCTTCAGAGTCAAATTAATTTCCCTCTTGCATACTGAAGGAACTAACTGATAATTGGCCAAATACTAACATATTACTTTTGAGAATTTTGGATAACTGATGAACTGTCAGGTGACCCGGCAGGACAGCAAATATCCCATATTTTAAAATAGGGGAAGGAAGAGGAGAGGAAAAAGGAACTACAGTCTATTCAGTATGAAATACTGTAGATATCTGGTGGGTTGTAGAGCAGAATTTAAACAGATCGGCCTATCTGTATTCTAAAGCAAAGCATTAAAGAAGGCTATTTTGTGGTTAGTTCTGGCCCAGCTCCTGCTCCAAGGACTGTGGATGTGGGGGAGATATCCACATGCTGCAGGCCTGTTTTGCCCCCCCCCCCGGTGGAATCTGCTAATGAAGGCTACTCTGACCAAGAAGACATGAGTGACAGGGAGGAGGAGAGTGTGGCAGACAGCTCAGAAGGAGATCAATTATCTAGCTCCTCCTTGGATTCAGAACAAGAGTTAATAATACAGCCACGCATGCGGAGAGCGATGCACAGGCAACAACAACTGAGAGATTATTATCAAAGAAAATGAGGCCACCTGTGGTTGGGTGGGGCTGTGGTAATTAGTGAGGCTGCTATAAATAGCAGCCTGTGGGTTTGGCCATTGTGGCAGATTATCTGATCCTTGTGTTTCGTGACTGCTTTACTGACTTTGACCTTTTGTGTGCTAATTTTTCCCCGCTTTGAAACTAAACCAGAGCAAAGTGTGTTTCACTTTGTGAAAGAAGAAGGACTGTGAATTGCCTCACAGCTGCAAGCTAAGTATCACAGAACTGATAAGGGACTTGTACAAATTACCAGTTTGTTTGGAGACCAGTGCTCTTTGCTATACCAAAAGAGGGCTTAGTTTAAGTGAATTTTTATTATAAAGAATATTGTTTTGAATTTTCAAACGTGTGTGTGTCTGAAATTTGTACCTGTTAATTTTTGGGAGGAGTCTACCAGAGAGCCTGACAGAACAGCTATGATTTTCCCAGTTGCAAAGTATGGCTGTGAAAGTTGTGAAATCTGGGGGGGAAAGGCTGAGCAATAAAGAATTGAGGTTTTTAAACTATGGTGCAGGAGAAGAATTCTGTTAGTCCCTCCTTCATTTTGTTAAGCTGTCCAGAACAATAATAAAGCAGTCTTTAAAAAATAAGTATAATAATTTGAACATTCTATAGACATTTGTCGTTGTTGACTTACCTCCTTGCATCCTGTTTCAGTAACTGATTAGAACAAAAAAAAATAAAATTCTGCCTCTTCCTCTCCCTCCTAGCAATTTACCTCCTTGCAGTTTTAGTTTCACTTTCAATTTAGCACGTGGGCCTTCCTGCAACCTCAATCAGCTGCTGGTCAGGAGGTTGATAATCAGTTGTTTGTGCTAATCAGACTCTGTGGTGTTTGCTGCAAGGAGGTAAATTGCTGGGAGTTAGACGCCAAAGGGTGAGGGTGGGTGGGACTATATTTGGAGTATAAGATGGACCCAAGTTTTCACCCTCTTTTGGGGGGGTAAAAAGGTGCGTCCTTTTTTTTTCTTTTTCTTTTTAATTTTTTATTAAGTTTATTTAACATACAAACATTTAAACACCATACAAACAACATTAAACATCCTATATACAAGGTGCGTCTTATACTCCGAAAACTACAGTAATTGATTACAAATGGAATATGAGTCAGCAATGCAAAAAGAGAAATGATGTATATTAGACTGAATCATCAAGTTTATCTTTCAAGGTTAGAAATTGTAAATTGTTTCATTTTATTCTTTTTTCATGATACTTTATATCAAGTACTATATCCAGTTCTGGGCACTGCACTTTAAAAAGGAATTTGTGAATTTGCATAGTATTCTTTTCCCAAGGATCTTATTAACATATTCTTGGAGATACCGTACTATTTTTGCATTACTGACTCCAGCAAGATATTGCTGAGGACCTATGGGGAACATACTGAAATCAATAGGCATGACAAAAATCTGTTTATTCTTATGTGGTAAAGAACACCTGACTACCCAGAATTGCTGAATTGTAACTCCCAACAACTCGAGCTACTGTATCTTGGCCTAGGATGGTGTATGCTGGAGTTGTAGATTACTTGGTCATGTATTCCCTACTCTTTTTAAAAAATAGCAAATACATGGGATTTTATTCACTTTTTATGATTATGTATATGTATATGGAAGGAGACACGGAGTGCAAGAATTTTATGACTAACTACTAAGTGAAGTGTCAAAAAGGGGAAAATATATTTGGCATTTATCTTAAATCTGTATGAATTTTTGGGACTTCAGTATTTTGGCATTTATTTTAAATCTATATAAATGTTTTATGGGACTGCAGTAGACCAAAATTATTCTGCAGTACAAATCTACCATGGATCTAATCATCTAATGCAGGGGTGAAATGCTCCCAGTTCGTTTGTGGTTGTCGATTGTTGGACAGCCAGTCACAAAGGGAGCACAAAGTTCCGTCCACCTGCGCGGATGATGCCATTTGGGTTCTTTTACCCTCTGCTCCTTTGCAACTGGCTCTCCGGTGACCAACAGCCACAAGCGAACCAGGAGTTTTTCACCCCTGGAATAATGTTATATAATATGGTACTGGGTCTAATTGATTGATTGATTGATTGATTGATTCATTGATTCATTCATTCATTGGATTTATATGCCACCCCTCTCCATAATATGCTTTTATATTAATCAGCTAACAAGATGTAATTCTTTAATTTTGGAAATGAGTAGTAGATAAAACTCTAGCTATCTCATTTATTGTAAACATACCTGCTCGCAAATAAAAGGGTCTGATTCCACTAAGTGGTATTTGTAAAATAGGAGAATTAAAGATAACATATGTATGCAACACTTAATATGGTGGGAAGCAAAACAGAGTTATATTCAGCCTTCCTCTCAACAGCTGCTAGCTGCTAAATGAAATATTTGTAATATGACTAAGCTCATTTAACACAACTTGATCATTTGTTGTTGTTAACTAAGAGCAAAGCAGTCTGTGGAAATAATAAGAGATACACATATTCTTTTCCAAAGCAGTTAAAATTGTCTTTGAACAATATTATGGACATTGAGATATCTTTTTTCCCTTGGCATTCCAGCTGAAATGATATATTTGCAAAAGCTATTAACAGTCAGTACACCATCTGCTTTATATAAGTGATTTATTGTAATTATATCTTATTTCCCTCCCTTCTTTTACAGGAGGCATGTTTTTCATAGACCTGACCTCCCTACTGATATTTTTCTGAAATATTTCTTCAGTACATCAAATATAATTTTAGCATAGCCTAGGAGGGCACAATTTATGATCCATAAAGATGAAGATGACTCACCAGTTAGAGATTACGGAGCCACTTTGGGTATTTATGCATATGTGCACAACTAAGTTCCAACTAAGCAGTTAAAACAAGAATTTTGAACTGCCACATATGGCTTATGAATTGTATTCACCAGTTACTGAACTGCAACATGTGCAGGATGTTTAATTTTCCATGTCCTGTATTATAACTTGAATATGTCTGAACCAAACTCAAGAGGAACTGGAATGTTGATAACATTGTTAAAGACTGAGGAATGCCATAACTATTGGCTTGAGATGGTCTACTTCAAAACCACGGGGGGAACACAGTGGGGTAGCGAAATGGAGCTTTACCCCAGAGCACCCAATTTGCGTTGAAAGATGTTGAAAGAAAATGCAGGGCATCCTGCATAAGCCATGGCCATAGTGTGGTAGTAAAATATTTGATAGCCCTTCACTGCCCCAAACTAAATGTCCTCTGAGCATGTTGGACTGCAACTCTATAATATTCAATCAGAAACAGAAACATGAACAGGAAGAAAGATTGGACACCAGAATTTTAACGTCACAGCAACTGATATGATTAGAGTAGTGAAGGGCTGCAAAATCGTTTACTACCACACTGTGGGCATGGCTTATTTTGTGGGTGTGGTTTGCCAGCCATGTGACCAGGTAGGAGTGGCTTGACGATCATGTGGCCGAGGGTGGCCAACTTGATGTCACTCATGTCAAGGGTTTGAGTTAGGGTTAGGGTGCCTGGCCTCTCCTCGCCTCAAAGAGATACAATTTCCCTATTTACTACTACTGAACATCCAAAATGTACTATTTAATTCTATGTATATATGCCATACATATTACACACAGGCACACAAAACTATACATCATCTACTCTATAAATTGTACATGTATGTATACACACACACATGTAAGCATAGCTCTGCTAAAATTATACACATCCAACCTCATTTACTGCAATAGGAAAAACATAACCAGAGCCCAGAAGGGGAAAAAAGAAAAATATTCAAAAATTTTCTACTGGTTCTGCGTACCTAACCAAATTTTTTCTGCCAGTTCTGCATACCTGACCGAACCCATAGGAGCCCATCACTGGATTAGAGTAATGAAAGTTGATCTATGAATTTGCCATACATTCTATAGCTACATTTTTATTTTGCTTTTGTTTCTTTTAATTTTGTTCATGTTCATGTTGTTTATTCATGGTCATTTTAGATGCAAAAACAATATCATTCTATCCGTTTTACAAAGTAGATTAGATTAGGAAATCTAATGCACTGAGAGCATATGCACCAAAGACAAATTCCTTGTGTGTCCAATCACACTTGGACAATAAAGAATTCTATTCTGTTCTGTTCTGTTCTGTCCGGTCCCATCTGTCCCGTCTCGTTCCATTCTATTCTAGAAATCAACTCAGCAGGAAAATCAGAACTATATTGAGATAGGGCTAGGTTATAATAACAACAACATTATAGCTTATCTTGCAACTAACTTGAAAATCACTGAAAAAAATACCTATATGTGAAATTAGGTGAGTGCTTTTTTTTAAAAAAAAAATCTTAATTAGTTAATATAATGAAACATTTTAGTTCAGATGCATTAAATACCTTGGAAAATGTTTAATTAAGATTGGATGACAATTATAGTGTTACTGAAAATGTAATTGGGAATTTAAAATGTGGTCTAGTTTTTGTCTTGCTATTGTTACATTTTTATTGAAATCTATAGGAACATAATTTTAGATTGTAGGTTAAAGATGCATATAGTCTGCTCGGTTAAATACCCATCAATTTTAATTCTTCATATTATCAAGAACTGGGATGTGTTGAGAATGGTGAACTGAACCTCCAAAATAATTGCTATGAAACACCAGAAGGATAAATCCCATTTGCATCCATGGATTGTTCATTTGTGTTGTCTCTCAGCACTGGAATTACAGTTTTGAATTTTGTTTTCTGTTATGGAGAGACAAGCAAGAAAATTTTCAAATGAATTGTCATATTATTAATATTATCATAGGTATGTACTTTGTATATAATTAGTTTGATATAAAGAAAATCATTTTGTTTAAAATCTAAATCCTGTTGGATTGCTAATGCTGGTTTAGCCCAGTGTTTCTCAACCTTAGTGAATTTAAAATCTGTGGACTTCAACTCCCAAGATTTCCCTGCAGGTGGTCAATTGGAGCCTCTGGGTGATTTTCAAATGTTGCCCTAAGGCAGTGCTTCTCAATTACTTTCTGTTATGACCCCCTAGAAAGTCCAATCCATCATACAGCTCTGGTACGAACATTATTTTGTGCCTAATAACAGCAAGTATCCACTTCACTTAACACTGGGCTGATACTAAGTGCTAGCTACCATTTAATGTTAATATCTCAATCATTAGAAGTTGCTTTTGTCAAGCATCCATAAGCCTTACATTCTTCTAACTGTAAATGATACATAGGGCAGGGCAGGGTAAAGCACGGTAGAGGTATATAAAGCCCTGAGCCTCTGATTGTGAATCTAGGAGCAAATCTTAACACAACTCTCAAATATTTTATTGTTCTTGATTTTTAAATTAATTTAATGTGTACTAGTTTTAATGTTTGTAAGGAACCCAGAGTCATCTCTGGTGGGTGGCACATAATTGCAATCATTCAATCATTCATTCAATCAATCAATCACCCAATCACCCAAGGGCCGTCGGCCCCTTACCGAGCCGGTGGTGTTTGCAGTGTGGGTGGGGAAGGAGGCCGCCATTTTGTGGGTGGAGCCTGCAGCCCCACGTCATCAGCTGGGGCCACAGTGATGTGACTACAGTGCACGGGCCACCGATTGGATGAGGAGTGGCAGGGGAGGCGCCCTATTTAAGGGGCCTGCTCGTGGTGCCGCTCCTCTTTGTTCTTCATCTCCCAACGGAGACACCCGCCCACCCTCCCTCTGTTACAGGGTGCATATGATGGGTCACCCCTCGGGGGGCTGAGTAGGAATTTTTGGCAGTCACAGAAGATTGGCCTAACTGTGGTTGTTTTTTCGCCTACTCCACTCTGTGCATGGGAGTGTGGTTAGGGGGTATACTCACCAACTAGTTCCCCCCCAAGGTCACTGGGGGGCCCAAAAGGGGGCAGAAATGGGCGTAAGCAGCAACTGTGTGATCTATTTTAGGGGCACCTCTAGCGAGGTGAGGGATGACCTCCTTCTCGTATTACAGGGCTTGACCGGCTTGGGTATGGGAAGGGGGCCACACCTGAGGCTCGCTGGCTGGGGCTTACCAGAGACCAGGGGCAAGCCATCCCACATGCCAGGAGGGCATGGCATGGGGTAGGGGGCAGGCGTAAGAATACCACTCCCCTACACCCAGGCAAGGAGTTTTCACACGAGAGTTGCTCAGAAAAGGTTGGTGACAGTTGACTCCGCCCCCATTTTGATTTATGCACCCCTGCAAGTCACGTGGTTTAATTGGTTAATTAATTAATTAATAATGATTTAATAAAGTGACCCCATTATACCCAAACTTTCTGTGTCCGAATGTTACTCCGCCTTCGCAGCAATCACTCAATCACCCAATCACTCAATCATTCAATCAATCAATCAATCAGAGGCTTCTTTGGGACCTTTATCAGCTGCCCGAATGCAAGTCTCCTTGTGCTGGGAAAATCCAGACAAACTTTTCTGGGGAGCTAATTAATATTGGGGACTTTCTGAACAGGAGAGTAGAAAGTGGCAAAAGGCAGAGTTTTGTCTTTGGGGACTTTCTATCCAAATCCCAAAACAGAGCCAAGAAAATTCCAAAACCTCACCTCCTGCAATAGAGAAAAAACAGAAAGTTCTGGCTCCCACCTTCTTTAGGCTCTGGATATTCAGCTCCAGCCATTAAAACATCGTGACATTTTGCACACATTCCCACTATGCAATTTTACTTCTGGGCATGCTCAGTAGGAGGATTCAGCCCAAAACACAGCTGAGGGCTCTTTTTCAAGCCATGAAAGAGGAGAAGTCATCCAAACATGAAAAAATTCATCAACAATTCCCCCAAAAAGATGGCTGTGCCCAAGGACCATGTGATCACCCCTGGCATCGTTCCAAGCCTTCCCAGGGGGCGTGCCCAGTAATGGGCTACTGCCCCCACTGGGGGGGACGCAGTGGGGGTAGTAAGTTTATGCACTATTTATTGAATACTTAATAGGGTTTTTTATTGTCCTTCCTTCTCTGTTACCTTGGTATGATCCTTAATTATTTTTAAAATAGGAAATAATTAACCATAAATGCTTTGATAATTTTAATCATTATCTAGAACTAAACGCTTATAGCAATTCAAGAAAATTGAGCTACTTGCCTAATCTGTTATCATACTGAACCTTGTGGGTTCAGTACAAAACCTTAAAATGTTACTGTGCTCTTCAACAAATCATGCTGGCTATCATTTGTCCTTTGTGTGGCTATTCAAATTATGTGGCTTAATGAACTGAAAAAGAATCCAAGCACCTATTTGAATTTATTTATTTATTTATTTATTTAATTAATTAATTAATTTGTATGCTGCCCCTCTCCGTAGTGGCCAGGAAGCCACTCCACATGATTTTTAAGCCACTCCCATCTGGTCACATGGCCAGGAAGCCACTCCTACCCACAAAATAAGCCATGCCCACAGTGTGGTAGTAAATATTTTGGCAGCTCATCACTGGGCGCAGGGCCACCGATAGGGCAGTATTACCAGTACTGGCGTCAGGGGCCCGGCCAAATTGAAAAATTAGGGGGGGCAGCGATTGAACAGTGTGCGGGCTAAGGAAGCTAATTGGATTCAGTTACAAAATTGTTACAATCGGGACCAGGCGAGAGCACAGATCAGCAAAAATGCCTAATTTTCTCTATTCTGCCTGAAGAGCTCCATAGCTGTTAAAGATGAAGTTTGGATCAGAGCTAATTTGGTATACATTTTGATTATGGTGTTAGATTTTTTTCGAAATTGTTCCCTTCTAAGTGTGAGGAAAAGATGTGTTGCTTTGGAGTTGACATGTTTTTTGGAGCCGTCTCGCCATTTTAGATTTGAGAAGCAAACACCATCCTGGATTCTAGAAGCAAGCATTGTGGGAAGTGGAAAGATTTGAATATGCAAAGGAAAAGCTGGGTAGAGCTACTAAGGTCTTTTAAAAACAAACAAACAACTACATCATATTTTGAGATTGTGCTTAGAAGATCTGAAGCGGGAGTTTGTTATTTTACATTTTAGGTTCTACATTATATTAAATGCATACACAGTAATATCTCACCGTATGTTTAATAGATATGATAACATCCTAGGAAAAGAAGAAGATTAAAGAGGAAAAAAAGGTGTTGCTCTTAGAACCACGGACATGCTATTTGTTAAGAGACATTATACATTACACATTTAAAAGTTTAAATATATTAAGTTATGGAACTCGATAGCAGGTACATGTATGAGAAAAAATCTTGAATTTTTTGCACATTTGCTTCATAATATGGATTTGATGATACATGAGGGTATGCTCTTTTTTATAAAGCAATTTTAAAATTTTGCAAACTTTGGAAAATGCTATAAGGAGATAGGTGGAGACGTTAATGAGAAGAAGAGGGAAGGGGTTTTTGCTCTTCCCTCCTCTTTCTCTTCTTTTTTCTTGCACTGTGCTTTTTACACCTATGGTGGAGTTTACGTATAGTTTTAAAAATTATTGCGTATAATTTATCTTCTGGTTACCTGTTATTTATTGGTATTATTGTGAAAACAAATATTTTTCTAGTGTGATGCAGTATTTTGTCTTTATCCTTTGTGCCATCTTATTGCTGCTTTTAATATTGTTGATGGCAAAATTAATAATATTTTGTTAATTTGGTGTATTTGCACTGTTCTGGTTATTTATTTATATGTATGTAATATGTTGATGTCACTTGAATATATTTTCTGCGTTATTAACATATTATTAATTTGTCAAACAAGTGTACCTTGTTGTAGTGGCAGGGTTTAATTTTTTTTTTTGAAAGGTAAATTTAATACATAATTAGTATGTCGCAAAATAAAGTAGTTTTAAAATGGGGGGGGCAGACACTTAGGCTGTATAGGGCCCCAAAATTCCTGATGGCGGCCCTGACTGGGCGTGCCCCGCTATTTGAAAACACTGCCCTAAGGAGAAATCATTGTAGGAATCCAAGCATAGTGAGCTTCCTCTTTCTGGCATTAGTGGGGTGAGGTGGCAAGACTGAGCCCATTGGGCTAAAAACTGAAAGTTCCTGTTTTCCAGAAACACTCTTGTTCTACAAACCCTCGCTCCCTCCCTCTTTTCTAGCTTTGGTACTAGAACCTATTTTATAGCAGAACCATTTTATTTAGCATGTTCCCTTAACCCCTATTTATGAGGTGAAAATGGAATCTTATAGCTTAGAGTTTATTGACAAGTGCAAAATAAATGAAGAAAAAAAGAACAAAATAACAATGAAATAAATTCTAAAGTGTTAGCCCCCTGGCCATTATAGTTTATGTGTGGCTAGGGAAATTAGACTTCTCATTCCCCATCCTTTGCAGGTAGACGAATCTCACAAGTGATGAATACAAGTTTATTTTTAAAAGAAAGAGAAGATGCAAACCTACACCTTGAGATTGGAGGTAAAACCATTCCATGGGAAAAGAGATTAAAATGCCATGCTGCTAAAATTAGTCCCATAGAAAGCTACAGGAGAGAAAATGAGATTCGAAATAGGGACAAGATGATAAAGCTGCTAATAGCACAGCAGCAACTCTAAAGGCGAAATATACCAGATTGTATAAAGTAACCATAATTCACTGAGGATGTACCGAAAGTAAAAAAAAAATCAGCAAACAATAAATATCCAAGACTATAAAGCTTAAATAGCTGCACACACATTCCAAAATAAAGAAAAGCTAACAGTATATTATTTCTAGCAAGACATTTGTGTTTATTTCAAATAAATGTTGCCTGGGACAGCTTTCTTGATATTTCAGTTGTTCCCAGATTTCCCCTCCATGACTATTCCAGTTAGATAATGTCTAATATTGTTTTTCCCAGTCCTGGTCCCCACCTTATCCACTATTTTCCTTTGGTCCTTTCTTTGAAGTGTGAATTTAAAAAAAATGAATTTTAAAAACAACAAAAGGAAGTAGGTAGGGAATCTCACTAGTGAGAGCACAGTTAAGCATCATGTCTCCAATTTGTGACCAAGTTGTATAATGGTCAATGCCTACTTGGTGTAAGTTGCTGACTTACGAACCAGGGGACTGTGAGTTCCATGCCTTTACTAGACATGAAAAATGGCTGGATAACTTTGGGCCACTCCCTCTCTGCCCAACCCACCTCACGGAATTGTTGTTCTGAGGTAAAATAGAAGGCAGAAGTATTAGCAATGGCACTTAGACCAGTGGTTCCCAACCTTTCTAATGCCACGACCCCTTAATACAGTTCCTCATGCTTTGGTGACCCCAACCCTAAGTCTAGTGCCAATTCTCCCAACAGAGCTGATTGGCAGGAAGGTCAGAGGGACACCCCACTGTAAACGCCTGATTGGTTGGATTGTAAAAATATGTTCCAAGGGGCCAGAATAGAATCTTTAGTTCCTAACACCATGGGAAATGTTGTCTTTTCCCATGGTCTTAGGAGACCCCTGTCAAACAGTCAGTCAACCCCCAAAGGGATCCCGAATCCTGACCTCCAGGTTGAGAACCACTGACTTAGACTTATATACTGCTTCATAGCTCTTTTACAGACCTTTCTAAGCTGTTTACAAAGCTTTAACATGGTTCTAACAGTCTTTCCTGCTTGCAGGCTTGTTTTCATTGCTATCCCCTCCAGAAAAAGATTTTTTCAGCCATTATGAGGTGCTAACAATCTTCCCGGCTTGCAGGATTTTTTTTTTATTCCTATTCTCTCCGAAGAAGTTTTTTTCCAGCCCTAAGTCTTTGCCGGCTTGTTCTCATTGTTATACCCTCTGAAAAAGGTTTTTTCAGCCCCAACAAGGTCCTAATGATCTTCCCGGCTTGCAGGATTTTTTCATACTACTCCCCAGTATTTTTTCACTGCTACTCCCTCTGAATAAGTTTTTTTTTCATCCCTAACCAAGGAATAAAATAATGTGCTGGAGCTGACCAGACTAAAGACGCTACCCAGATGAATACCTGGTAGGTAATTTTTTTCCTTATTTTCTTCCCCCAAAACTAAGATCTGTCTTATACTCCAGTATAACTTATACTCCAAAAAATATGGTAATTACATACCAACTTTATACTAGAGACATGATAGTTAATACAAACATTTACATGTCCTAAACATGTAGTGAGATATGTTTGGATTTAATGATTTGAGAGGATTGCCTGTTATTTACCAAACATCAACAGCTTTCATTGATTTCCAAAGCTGCCTGACAGAAAACAACAATAGTGACCGATCTATGTTACAATGGCATTGAAAAACTTACTCAAAGGAGAATTCCTATGATGTAATGCTGTATTAGTGAAACTATATTTTATGTATGTGTGATTTACATGTTTGTCTTTTATGTTGTTTTGTTTTTAAACTTGGAAAATTTAAATATTTTAAAAAAAGAAAAAAAGAAAAATGTACTCAAATTGGTCATCACACATGCAACAATTTGCAGAATCCCCAGGGTCATATGCTCAAAGTTCAGGCACTTGGCAACCAGCATGGTTTTTTTTTAATAACAATTGCACTGTTCCACAATTCCATGATTGCTATTTGCATGCTGTCCAGCTGACCTCCAACAAGCAAACTCAATAGAAAAACCCTATTCAAAAGCATAACCGTGTGTAACTAAATAACTAACAAAAAAGTTTGTAAAATCAGGTAGAATTCACTTAGCAACTTCTTTGTTGGAATTCTGGTCCCAATTGTGATTTTAAATCTAGAACTATCCATACTAAAAGATGAAGGTCAGAAAAGTTTTGAGAACTGAAAAATGAAGGCGTTCAAGACAATGCTGTAGTTTCTTTTGCATTACAGTATTCCAAAATGGGTTGATAATTTAATTTGAAATGTCTTTTTGGCAAAAGCCTTGCAAATGTATAGCAGGGAGATATGCACATCCTTTCAGACGCCTTCTACTGAAATTGTTGCAAACTAGGGCAGATGGGAACCCTGTTTAAATTTAGAAAGCGTGAAAGCCACATGCTGAGTTAGGCTGAACAATTGCAGACAGTTTCCTTTGCATAAATGTTATTTAATACTGAAGTCAGTGCAAAAAATGCTGTAGTGGTAGTGTCGATAGTCAATGCTTAGAAAATCCTGAATTTCACAATGGGAAACCTGACCTGATACCCAACCTAACTGAGATGTGTGAAAATGTATTCAGAGAAATTAGCATTCTGTTATTTATTGGGGGCTCTATAGAAGTCTCTCAACATCCACAAAGGACAGGGGATTTGTCCGCGTTGTCAGGGTGGAAGTTTCTGTGATTTCTCTTTGCACGACTCCTCAAATTCTTCCTCAGAGGTTAACTCAAGGAAGGATGGGGTCATTCATGGCATGTCAGGAAGTGGGTTAATTAATGACTCTGAACAGTCACCCAAAAGACATTTACAGAAGGCTTCAGCTGAAGACAGCTTTGCAGGGCTGGATGGACAGTGAAGAGGAGAAGGAGCTGCCTTGCATGGTAGATCTGAGAGCACACAGGAAGGAGAAAAAGTAGAAGCAATGGAGATCTGCCAGATTCTTTGGGAGAAGGCTGCATCCATCTTGATGGGCTGTACCAGAAAGCTATTTAACACAGCAGGCAGAGGGAGGAATTGCTGGGAACAATGTACTGTACAGTGTTCCCTCGACTTTCGCGGGTTCAAACTTCGCGAAATGTCTATACCACGGTTTTTCAAAAATATTAATTAAAAAATACTTTGCGGGTTATTTCCCTATACCACGGTTTTTCCCGCCCGATGACATCATATGTCATTGCCAAACTTTCATCTGCCTTTAATAAATATTTTTTAAAATAAACTTTAATAAATAAACATGGTGAGTAATAATCTAAATGGTTGCTAAGGGAATGGAAAATTGCAATTTAGGGGTTTAAAGTGTTAAGGGAAGGCTTGTGATACTGTTCATAGCCAAAAATAGTGTATTTACTTCTGCATCTCTACTTCGCAGAAATTCAACTTTCGCGGATGGTCTCGGAAAGCATCCCCCGCGAAAATCAAGGGAACACTGTATTGGCTTTCTGGCTATGTGTTTGTGCCTTGGAGACTCTGACCTCTTCTTGCCAAGTGAGCTCTTGTGGGTATTTTCAGTTTGGCCTGGTGCAGGGGTAGGCAAAGTTGGCTCTTCTATGACTTGTGGACTTCAACTCCCAGCATTCCTGAGCCAATCATGCTAGCTCAGGAATTCTGGGAGTTGAAGTCCACATGTCATAGAACAGCCAACTTTGCCTACCTCTGGCCTGGTGGATTTAAGTTTGTTTGGTGGACTTACTTGTTGCAGCAGCTTTCCATTGTTTTATGGACTATTGGCCATTGCCTTGTGGGCTAATCTTGGCCTGCTTATGGCTGGATTTATTTGGGACGGTACTGACGCTGGGTGAAGGGAACTGCTGGGGAACATTAATAAACTCTCTAAGCCATATTCATGTATGTATGTGAGTGAGTGAGGCAGCACAATGATCTAGAAAACAGTTAAAAGGGTTTTTATCCCCCCAACTCATCAGTGAAGTTGCCATGGGCATCAGCTAAGAGTTTGGGTTTAAATGTCAGATTTCCTCTCCTTTGCTATCCTTTTTAGCCATTCATATGCCATTCAATTATTTTCTTCTGTGTTGTGTCCAGAGGACAGTTAGGCCTTGTACCCGCCCCACATTCCTTGGGCGGGAAAATACTGTATCCTGATAGGTTGGCTCAGCCTGGCAGCCTGGGATATATATAGCTGCCAGGCACGGCCATGTTTGTCTTGTTTCTGTTCTGTAACCCGTTACCTCTTGTTCAATAAAGAATCGTTCTTAACCATTGATTGTAGTCCTTCATCCAGTAAGGATCCAACATTCTGCCTCCCTCTTCTTTTTTATTTTTTGGTATTGTTTAGAATGTGATTAAATGCTGCACTCTTTCATTTCCGCTTCATTTCATTTCCACAGCTTAATGTTTTTTTCTGAGTACTCCAGGGAAAGCTACAGGTTTCTTAGTGAATATGCAATCAATCATCACATTTTCCTTTTGTTCAAAAGAAAAAAAAATGGGCGGGGTGGGAAGTATAACAACACATTTCAAAGTCCCCTTTTGAAATCATCAGCAGATTAATATTCTACCAAACTGATGCAACAACAGCACAACCCTTTTCATGAAAATTACGCAGCTGAGAGCAAAACAATTGCAGCCACTACTGGGAACACAACTCTGGCTGTTCGTTTCTCAGCATCTGGCACCTTTTCACGACTGACATACTAAATGTATTTTCGGTGGTGAAATGGCCCATGCATCTGTAGAAATGTCTCAGCAAGGGCTGGCAAACCATACATTGCATAAATGGATGTCAGACAGTTAATCTGAGTTATGAGTTGAATTAATGATAGGCATTCAATCAAATTGAAAGAAAAAAATAATAGTTGATAGAAACTCTTCCCTTCCTCTTTGCTATCTTTCTCTTCCCATTAAGATAATTCACTCCACTAAGATGGGTTGGGACATTTGAATCCTACTGCGGTACTGAATTGGGTGATCTGTGAAATACAGTATGCCATCTCTATATCCACCACTGTCTTGAAACAACAGAGAACGAACCTGGATAAAACTTGCATTTGTGATATGCTCCTTAGCAGTGTGACTAAGAAAATGAACACTTATAGCTTAGGATGATGGTATCAATATCCATTCAATCATGTCCAGTTATTGATGATGATGATGATATCCATTCATTCATATCCAACTCCTGGTGATTTTTTGGACCAGGTTTCTCAGGACTTCTAATCTTACACTATTTGAGTTGTACTATGCTCTGGTTGGTATCAGATTTGATGGTGTCCAGCCGCCGTGTTCTTTTGGGCATGATTTCCATTTGTTTGTTTGTTTGATCAAGTACCTATTGGTAGTATACATAGATATAATGCTGTTTATATACACAGCATGGGTACTAATAAGAGGGAAACATTAGGACAGGGATGGTAGGCATGCTGGTGCACTTATGCATGTCTCTTATTGACCTCTTAGGAAATGGGTGAGGTCAACAGTGGATAGACTAAGGGTAAAGTTTTGGGGGTTTGGTGATGAAACTACAGAGTCAGGAAGTGGATTAACTACTTGGTTTCTGAAGTCGTATTTTCTACAGTCAAATTTGGACTGGTTTATTTTGAGTTTGTATCTATGTGCTCATGTATTGTTGTGGTTGAAGCTGAAGTAGTTATTGACAGGAAGGACGTTGTAGCAGATGATTTTATGAGCTATGTTTAGGTCATGTCGAAGGTGACATATTTCTAAACTTTCTAAGCCTAGGATTTCAAGTCTGGTTGCATAAGATATTCTGTTGCAAGTAGAGGAGTGGAGGGCTTTTCTTGTAAAGTATCTCTGGACACTTTCTTTCTTCTTTCTTTCTTTCTTTCTTTCTTCTTTCTTTTTTCTTTTTTTCTTTTCTTTTAATTGGATTTGTATACCGCTCCTCTCCGAGAACTCTGGGCAGCTCACAGCATATGTAAGACATATAATAGATCCAATTAATATACTTTAAAATCTTTAAAAATTCTAAAACACTTTAAAAACAGTCATAAACATTCACCCAATAAATTTACACTAAAAGCACTCGTTGGTCAGGGGTAAAGATCTAATGACCCCAGACCTGGCGACAAAGATGAGTTTTTAAACTCTTTTGGAAGGCAAGGAGAGTGGGGGAAGTGTGAATCTCTGATTCCAGAGGGCCGGGGGCCCCACAGAGAAGGCTCTTCCCCTAGGTCCCGCCAACTGGCATTGTTTGGCCAACGGAACCCTGAGCAGAAGGCGGTCTCGGAGATAATCTGGTCCTATGCCATGTAGGGCTTTATGGGTCATAACCAACACTTTGAATTGTGTCCAGAAACCAATCGGCAGCCAATACAGTTATTTATTTATTGCTTGCCCCTCTCTGAGGACTCATATATTTATGCCAAAATGTGGTGTGGATTCCAGACAGATGAGTTGCATTCAAGAACTGGTCTGGGGAAAGTTTTGTATGTTCTGGTTAGTAGTGTGATATTACCAGAAAAGAAGCTACATAAGATTAACAACTCTTGAAACCTTTTTGGCAATGTTGTTGCAGTGGGCTTTGGCACTTAGGTCATTTGATACGAGTATTCCAAGGTCTTTTACAGAGTAAGGGTTGTCTGCAAGGTCTTGTCTATTCAGTTTGTATGTGGTGTTCTGATTCCTTTTGCCAATGTGTAGGACAGAGCATTTGTTGGTTGAGATTTGGAGTTGATAGATGTTTGACCATTCTGACAAAAAGTCAAGGTCTTTTTGGAGGGTAGCAGTGTTATCGGTGGTGTTGAAGTGTTTACATCACTGGCGAAGAGAACGCAGTTGTTTGTAATGTGATTGAAAAGGTCATTTATATAGAGTTTGAAGAGTCTTGGTCCTAGTACGCTGCCTTGGGGTACACCACTGTTAACAGGAACAGGATTAGAGAGGGTGCTCCATATTTTGACCACTTATGGTCTATTTGATAGGAACATAGTTCTCCAGTCATGTAGGGGTCCAGAAATGCTGTAGGATTTCAGTTTTAGAAGTAGTTTATCATGAACCACTGAGTCAAAGGCTTTACAGAAGTCTATGTAAATTGCACCTATTGATTTGTCCTGATTGAGATCTGTAGTCCATGTGTTTTTGCAGTGTAGGAGTTGCAGGTTATAGGTTTTTTTTTCCTGAAACAAATTGTTTGTTAGATTGTAGATTGTTCATTTCTAGGTGCATGGTAAATAGCCTCGGTGGCACAGTGGTTAGAATGCAGTACTGCAAGCTACTTCTGCTGATCACTGGCTGCCAGCAATTTGGCAGATTGAATCTCAGTAGGCTCAATGTTGGCTCAGCCTTCCATCCTTTCAAGGTCAGTAAAATTAGGACCCAGATTGTTGGGGGCAATATGCTTATAGTTCTTTTGATATCAAGCAAGAAGATGTTATAGAGGTTACCACTGTATACCACTAACTCTTTGTCTGGTGTTATGTGCTCCAATACATGCTTGTTAGTCCCTTTTGCTGCCCTAGGAATAGGCAGAAGGCTTCTCCAGCACCAGAGCTCAAGCAAGTCAATTTTTTCCCTATCTTGCTTTTTAAGGTCCAACTTTCACAACCATAAATAACTATGGAGAACACAATAGAGCAAATTAAATTACATATGATTGCCAGGCTGATGTCCTTGCTTTTAATATTTGACTCATGTACATCACTGCTAGGTGACTCAGTGCAATCCAATATTTTATTTCTGTGCTGCATTCTACTGTTTTGAGCTATTTATGATCCTAGGAAAGTCAATCTTTCCACACATTCTACCCCTTCATCAAATTCTATTTTGATCTTTCCATTCCTTGCAAGGATCTTGGTCTTGTTGATGTTCAAAAATTCTCACTTTGTTCTTTGACTTTCTTTGTCAGAAGTTTCAGGCCTTCTTTGGCTTCTGAAAGGAGAGTTGTATCATCAGCATATTAGGAATAGAGTAGAGTATAGTAGAGTAGAACAGAACAGAACAGAATACAATAGAATACAATAGAATAGAATTTGGAAGCGACCTTGGAGGTATTCTTGACCAGCATCCTGTATAGGTTCTCCTGCTCAAGCAGGAGAATCTATACAGTACCATTTCAGATAAGTAATTGTTCAGTTTCTTCAGTATTTGTTCAGTCTTGTTTGTTCAGTCTCTTCAATCTTGTTCAGTGATGGAGCGCCCACGATTCCTGAAGGCAAGCTGTTCCGCTGGTTAATTCTCCTCACTGTTAGGTAGTTTCTCCTTAATTCCAGATTGCTTATCCCTTTGATTAGTTTCCATTCATTGTTTCTTGTCCTGCTCTCTGGTGCTTTGGAGAACAAGTTGACGCCCCTTCTCTTTGTGGCAGTCCCACAAATATTGGAATACTGCTATCACGTCACCGCTAATTCTTTTTTTCTTTAGACTAGCCAGTGGTAAGCAAAGTTGGATCTTCTATGACTTATGGACTTCAACTCCCAGAATTCCTGAGCCAATCATGCTAGCTCAGGAATTCTGGGAGTTGAAGTCCACATGTCATAGAGAGCCAACTTTGCCTACCCTTGGACTAGCCAGACCCCAAACCTGAAGCCATGCTTCATTAATGTTGATGTTTCCTTCACAAATCTTTACCCCTGGTTTTTTTTTTATTCTACAACATAAAGCTTTTTGATTTAGGCATAGAGGTAAAATAAAAAAGAGGAAACACCTTTCTCCATCTAATTTCACTTGCTATCTCCATATGGGCAAGTAACAGAAAAGACATGCTTCTAGAATACATTAGATTGCATTTCTTCAGTAAGAGGACCAAGAGCCTGCTGGATCTTTTCAGATAAGCAGACACAATAGAGGAGAGGCAATCTTGCAAATAACTAATCTCTAAGCCATGAAGAATTTTGAAGATAATTATTAGATACCTTGAAAAACACCCACAATCCAACTGCCAATCATCACAGCTCAGGTAGTAATTTGGGCATATGAACATATACTTGCCTTGGTTGCACCATGAAGAACGGCTGCAGGAAGAGGGCATGACTAGTCTAGCAAAGAGAAGGACCAGGGGAGACATGATAGTAGTGTTCCAATATTTGAAGGACTGTCAGAGAGAAGAAGGGTTGAATCTATTTTCCAAAGCACCTGAAGGCCAGACAAGGAATAATGAATGGAAACTGAACAAGGAGAGATTCAACTGGGAAATAAGGAGAAATTTTCCAACAGTGAGATCAATCAACCAATGGAACAGAAGTTGTATTTGGAAGTTGTGGGAGCTTCATCACTGGAGGCTTTCAAGAAGAGACTGGACTGCCATCTGGCAGAAATGGTGTAGGGCAGTGTTTCCCAAAGTGTGGTACGCATACCCCCAGGGGTACGGGAAGACTTTGGTGGGGGTACACACGTTATGAAATACATCTTGTCTTTTCCAACTTCATATTTATGTGAAGTTGCTTTTTCAGCATTTGTAGATGTTTGTAGACATTAAGTCAAAAAAAATGAACAGACTATTGGACATGGAACCGCATCTCAGATTAAAATTAACAACCAGGGAACCAAATTATGATGATCTGTCATCAGAGCACAAACAATTTTATCCTTCTCATTGATCCAAATAAATGTTATTTATAATATAACTTTTATTTATATTTTATTATGAATAATTTTAGTTTTCATTTATTATTATTTTGTGTATGTACCAAAAACATAAATGTGTGTGTGTGTGTGTGTGTGTCTGTGTGTCACATGTTTTTTGTTTTTTTTTGCTGAATTTGAAAACTAAGGGAGACTAGGATAGATCTATTTTGGCCTTATTTTGGCCTCATCAGCTAGCCATACCCACTGGGACTTGAACCTGCAACCTTTGCCTTGTAAGGAAGATAATTATCCTCTAGGCTACAGTATCCAATCCCTTCAGCTTGGTTATTATTATTATATTGGTTATTATTAAATTATTATTACATCCATTTTTTTTGACAAGGGGTACTAAGCATTACAAAAATTATAGAAGGGGTACACATATGTCAAAAGTTGGGGAAACACTGGTGTAGGGTATGATTGGGCTAAAGGGTTGGTATGAGATGACCTACAATGTGTCAGGACTAGGACTAGAGTTCCAATTGCAGAAAGAAAGAATGTAATTACCATAATGAATGTAACACTGAAAGAATGGCTAGTCACTGTGATTCTAAAGAGGGAGCTATAACATGATTGGTTGATTAATGCATATAACATGATACATCTTTGCATAGGTGTGGCTTGAAGATATTGTGGCTTGAAGGTTAGTTTGGCTTGAAGTAGTTATTGTGTGGCTTGTGATTGTAGTGTATAGTAGAGTTGTCTATTGAGATAGGTACAGTGTAAATATATATAATAGTTTTGCTAACTATTTTCTTAAAGAACCTTCTGTCATGTTT
Source organism: Erythrolamprus reginae (assembly GCF_031021105.1). Classification (NCBI taxonomy): domain Eukaryota; kingdom Metazoa; phylum Chordata; class Lepidosauria; order Squamata; family Dipsadidae; genus Erythrolamprus; species Erythrolamprus reginae. The sequence goes on along the minus strand of NC_091956.1, from coordinate 26,429,916 downwards.
GTCTTCAATTATCTGCTAAGACTTTAGTTCCTGGTATCCTGGTCTGTGGCTGGCCTATTTGGGTTGGGCAGCTTCTGAAAAATACAACTCTAACACAATGTCCCTTCCAACTCTGTTTATTGGTATTTGTATCTCACTGTGGACCAACTAATAGATCAGTGATGGCACAGATGGCATACTGCTGGTACGCAAGCCATTGCCCTAGCTTGGCTCCAATATGCATGTGTGTGCTGGGCCAGCTGATTTTTGGCTCACACAGAGGCTCTGGGAGGGTGTTTTTTTGGCTTCCAGAGAGCCTCCAAGGGGATGTAGGAGGGCATGTTTACCCTCCGCTGGCTCCAGGGAAGCCTTTGGAGCCTAGGGAGGGCAAAACACGAGCCTACTAGGCCCACCAGAAGTTGGGAAACAGGCTGTTTCTGGCCCCAGGGGGCCTCCGGGTGGGTGGGGAAGCTGCTTTTGCCCTCCCCAGGCACTGAATTATGTGTGAATAGCATTTTATTGGCCATGCACTCGTGCATGAACAATAGCCCACATGCTATTTCGGCACGCGAGGAAAAAAAGGTTCACCATCACTGTCATAGACTAACCCTGCAATACTCTAAACAAAAAACTTAAGCTGTAAGCATGAGTCGGTGCATTAGATAAATGTGTGCGAAGGTCCTAGATACATCTGCCATCTGCTGTTCAATCAAGAACCGTAATTTTCTATTTAAATGGAAAACGTTTCTTCTCTTCTGTCATATTCAGAAGAAAGCACACAGGTTAAGGGAGCTATTTTATTGAGGTGGGAAAAAAAAGAATGTTACACAGCTCTGTGTTAAAAATTCTGTTCTCAAATCAACTACAGTATTCCCATTTTACAAACCTAATATGATCACATAAAAACCAGCTGTATTTATGTGTTGATCCTATTTACTAACATAACTGGTGGAAAAGTACAAGAACAAGGACAAAGGAAAGGTAATCTAAACCACAGGGAATAAACATGTTGAAAGATTTGTCTCTTCTATTCAGTCCTGCTTGATTGCATTTTACCTCCACATTTTTTTTCCTGTTGACAAGCAAATCTTGAAAGTAATAAGTGCTGCATGAATTAAATACATCACAGTTGACTGCTTGGATACTGGAGAAGCTTCAAACCAATCTGGGTTCTATCAATGTGCTGCTATTGATTTCTGTGCCTTGACAGAAAATGACTAAAAAACAAATTATTGGTGGGGATAGCCTAATAAAGGTTAATTTTCTTGTTATGTCTCTTTCTCATCCTGGTAAAATAAAGCTGAATTTATAGACAAATTTTTATCGGCAGTGTTAAAAATCTCATTCAAAGAGCTAGTCCCACACTGTCGGAAATAGCCCTTTTTGCCTTAAAATTTGATTTTGACATGGTCCCTAAACAGTAAATCAAATTTTCTGCTCAGAAAGCTCAAACTGCCCAAGGAGCTGCTGATTCAGTTCTACAGAGGAATTATTGAGTCTCTCATCTGCAGCTCTTTAACTGTCTGGTGTGATTCTGCAACCCAACAAGAGACACAGACTTCAGAGGATAATTAGAACTGCAGAAAAAACAATTGCTGCCAACCTGCCTTCCATTGAGGACCTATATACTGCACGAGTCAAAAAGGGGGCTGTGAAAATATTTACAGACACCTCACATCCTGGACACAAACTGCTTCAACTTCTACTCTCAAAATGACGCAATAGAGCAGTGATGGTGAACCTATGGCACGGGTGCCATAGGTGACACATGGAGCCATATCTGCTGACACATGTGCCATTGCCCTAGTTCAGCTCCAACGTGCATGTGTGTGCTGGCCAATTGATTTTTGACTTGCAGAGGCTCTGGGAGGGTGTTGTTGGCTTCCAGAGAGCTTCCAGGGGGATGGGGGAGGCCATTTTTACCCTTCTTCAGCTCCAAGGAAGCCTTTGGAGCCTGGGGAGGGCAAAACACGAGCCTACTGAGCCCATCAGAAGTTGGGAGTTTTAAAATTATATAAGAATAAATTTATAATCTTTTGAATTTATTAAATTGAATATATATATATGGTAAAGTATTACGAAATTAAAAGGGTATTTTTATTTTGAGATTGAATAAGTGAATTTAATTATTTTATAATATTGTTATAATAGATATAAAGTAATAGATTAAAAATAGCATAATGATAGAGTATTTTTGTAATATTATTAGTCTCAAATGTTTTTATTATTATTATCTGTTTAATTAATTGACGTTAACTAATTTAATTAAATTATGAAAAGGATATTTTATAGACAGAAGAACGCATTTGAGTCACATGAATTATAACATAAAGATGGAAATACAGAAGTGAATTTAATAAGAATGGAGAACATCAAAGATTGTATTTCTGTATTGATCTGAACATAGTTAGATTTTTCTTTTTTGTACTAGTTAGACTTCTATGATAAGCGGAGCAATGGTTGCTCCTTTAAATGTTCAATGTTGTCTGTCTTGTTTGTTTAAAGAAAAATAATAAAAATATTATATTAAAAAAAAGAAGTTGGGAAACAGGACGTTTCCAACCTCCAGAGGGCCTTCGGGGGTGGGGGAAGCTGTTTTTGCCCTCCACAGGCATTGAATTATGGGTGTGGGCATTCATGCATGTGCGATAGCATGCGCCCATGCTTTTTTGGCACCAGAGGGAAAAAAGGTTTGCCATCCCTGCTATAGAATATTGCACCTCAGAACAACTAGACACAAGAACAGTTTTTCCCCGAACACCATCACTCTGCTAAACAAATAATTCTCTCAACACTTTCAAACTATTTACTAAGTCTGCACTAAATCTTCTCATCATTCCCATCACCCATCTCTTCCCATAAATGACTGTATGACTCTAAAATTATTGCTTGTATCCTTACAATTTATAATGACTGATTCCTAATATGATTTGATTGCTTATTGGTACCCGGATTATCACTAAGTCTTGTACACTATGATTCTTGATGAACATATCTTTTCTTTTATGTACATTGAAGCATATGCACCAAGACAATTCCTAGTGTATCCATTGGCCAATAAAATTCTATTCTATTTTTTGCAAGTGACATTTCAGAGGAAAAAAATACTGTGCAGTTTCTTTCGTTCTATCATCTGTTGTCCCTATCTTAATGGAAGAAGGTCAGATCTGTTCTGTAGTTTTCAAACGTATTGTGTGGGGCATTCTTACCTCAATTCTGCCATTTCCAACTTTCCCCTTGAAACATTTATCCCCACTAGAGTTTGGGGGCAAGATTTAATCCCCACAAGACGTGAGGCACACATTTTACATTTAGATTTATACTTTAATAGCAGGGGTGGTGGAATCTCATTAATTTTGACCATGTCACATGGGGAAATTCACTGGAGAAAGCATTTGTTGTGATTCAGCCTGAGGCTCCTCAGGGGAACGGCTGGAACTCTGCCGGATCCATGCTCAGAGGGGGAGGACGATGAACAGGAGGGGGAGGACCAGGCAGAAGAGGAAGAGGAGGAGGGAGAGCAGCCTGAGACCCCCAGGGGGGGGCTCTCCCCAGCAAGTAGCCTGGATTCATTAGATGAAGACGCCCAGGCTATCATAGATATGAGGCAGAGACGGGCAGCCCAAAGAAGGGGCCAATTAGCAAGGTATTTCCATCCCTGAATTGGTAACAGCTGGGTTTGGGTGTGGTTCTCCTCAGCAGGGTTGAAAAGGCAGGCCCGCCCTTACTGTATTGTAGAGAGTTATCAATTGGGAGTCCTGTGACCTTGCTTCGATTCTTGGCGTCTCTGATCCTGGCTTGTGGCTTCGAAGGCTGAAGACTTGGGGGAGGCGTGGGTTTTATTATCTCCAGTGTTGTTTTTGCCAGCAAGAATCCTGTTTTATTGCCTGGCTGTCGTGAAACCTCTGTGAAGCTTCATAACGTTCCTGTCTGTAAGAACAGTTTTTGTTACCTGTGTTTGCTTTCAAATATAGAAACTGCCTTTGCTTTTTACCAGTGTGACTGGCTACTCTTTTTAGTTGGGGTTGGCATCTGGGGGGACCCAGACAGAACAGCATTTATGTTTGGAAGAGTTGGCAATAAAAAGAAACCAGGTCATCAAAGAACATGGTGTCGGGACACCATTAAAGCTGACAGCCAGAACATAGAAAAACTCAAAGGAGTAGCACAAGATTGGAAGACATGGAGAGACCAGTCCATATAATTGCCAAAAGTCAGACACCAGGGAAGGGATAGATCATCAGCGGGGGTTGGAATATCATTGTCTAAATTTACTAAGTCATTCTGGATTAATTCAATGTGGTTTATTCAAGGATGGTCTTTCAATCCTCACAATAAAAAAGAAATTGAAGGAGTACGCAAAATAAGGTAAAATCATATGTGTATTATTGTAAAACCTACAAACTTGAAACTTGGCATATATGTCCCTTTTGGCTTCTAGATGCTCGCTAAACAAGGATTTTTTGAAATGACCCTGAGATAATTAGTTATTTCTTATATTATTATTATTAACAGGGTCTGATGCTAAGGAGTTAGACGTTCTACTCCCCCTTCCCATCTGAAAAGAACTCTGTTCCAACTGCCAGTGGGCATGACCAGCACATGACTCATCCAGTCTGCAGGCTGGGAGTTTAGACATTCTACTCCATGGTAAGGAATTTGGTTTCATAGCGAAGCACAGGTATCCAGCCACTAGTAAGATATACATTTGTAATTTAAAGGAGAAATCCTTACAGGGATTATTCAAGGTGCCAAAAATAATTGCTTCAAATCTTGCAAAGCAGATACGTTTCATGAGGTTTTAGCTATTCTCATGTAAGTTTTTGTTTCTCATATGGAGAATAAAGAGAGTCAGAATTGTAGAGTATGCTGGCTTGTTTCTTTCTTATCTTAGGTTAATTTACATTATCACATGTACTGTTTGTCACTGCACTGATTCATTTGTCAACAATACTGAGCAAGTCAGGCCATGAATAGAAAACATGAAAAACATCTCCCAGACTATTCCATCTACTTCACATGCATGATCTGAGGCTGTATGGAAAACACCATCTGAAATGGAATCATAGCTTAACACTGTCCAAATATGTAGGCAAGATATTGCAATGGAGTTTGGATTGGACACATGCGTCATATTTAACATCAACAAGAACTAGACAGTGAACACTGAAGGAGTCATGAAGCTTTATGGAAATAACATCAAATGTTTGAGTGAAGACAATCACTATGAATAGTTAAGCATACCTCAAGCTGAAAAAATCAAGCATGCTGAAGTCAAGAAGATGATTAGAAGTGAATACAGTGATACCTCATCATACAAACGCCTCATCATACAAACTTTTTGAGATACAAACCCAGGGTTTAAGATTTTTTTGTCTCTTCTTACAAACTATTTTCACTTTACAAACCCACTGCCGCCATTGGGATGCCCTGCCTCCGGACTTCCGTTGCCAGCGAAGCACCAGTTTTTGTGCTGCTGGGATTCCCCTGAGGCTCCCCTTCATGGGAAACCCCACTTCCGGACTTCCATTGCCAGTGAAGTGCTCATTTTTGCGTGCTGGGATTCCCCTGCAGCATTGCAAAAACACAGAAGTCCAGAGGTGGGGTTTCCCATGGAGGGGGGCCTCAGGGTAATCCCAGCAGCGCAAAAACGGGCGCTTCGGCTGGCAAAAGGGGTGAATTTTGGGCTTGCGCGCATTAATTGCTTTTCCATTGATTCCTATGGGAAACATTGTTTCGTCTTACAAACTTTTCACCTTAAGAACCTCGTCCCGGAACCAATTAAGTTTGTAAGATAAGGTATCACTGTACATCACGAGAGTGAATATTTTAAAGCCGGGGGTGGGTTCCCTTTGCCACTGCTTCACATCACAACATTTCAAGCACAAGCGTTCCCACATGAGATTTCATTTCTGTGTATGCTCTGAAGGTGGATTCAGCCTGAAGAACAGCTGAGGAGCTGATCAGCTGTGCTTTGGACAAAAAAATAAAGATCAGTATTAACCCGGTGGTGTCTGGAAGGGCTTATTTCACAGCACAGAACAAGAAAAAGCCATCCAAACACAGAAAAACCAGGTAAAAATTCAGAAAATATATTGTGGCGAGCACGGACCAGCACACACAGAACCGGATCCAAAATTTATACCAAAATTACATCACCAGTGGGTCGCTAATGGATCTGGCAATCTGGTCCAAACCAGGAGGAACCCACACCTGTTTAAAGCCCAAATTCATTGCAAGACATACAGACCTCTACCTACAAACACGAACTTTTCTAGATGAGAACTTGGTGTTCAATATTTTTTTGCCTCTTCTCAAGAACCACTTTCCTCCGAAACTGTAAATGGAAAAGGCGGGGATCAGCCTCCATGGGGCCTCTCTGGGAGGAAACAGGGCCAGAAAAGGCAGAGAGAAGCCTCTGTGGGGCCTCTCTAGGAATCTCCTGGGAGGAAACAGGGCCAGAAAAGGCAGGGAGAAGCCTCCGTGGTGCTTCTCTAGAAATCTCCTGGGAGGAAACATGGCCTCCACCTTCCCTGTGGTTTCCCCAATCGCACACCTTATCTGCTTTTACATTGATTCCTCTGGGAAAAATTGCTTCTTCTTACAAACTTTTCTATTTAAGAACCTGGTCATGGAATGAATTAAGTTTGTAAGTAGAGGTACCACTGTACTATCAAGGCAAGGACCAGAATATCTCTGGGACCGCCTTCTGCCGCACAAATCCCAGTGACGGGTTAGGTCCCATAGAGTTGGCCTTCTCTGGGTCCTGTCAACTAAACAATGTCATTTGGCGGGACCCAGGGGAAGAGCCTTCTCTGTGGCGGCCCTGGCCCTCTGGAACCAAATCCCCCAAGAGATCAGAATTGCCCCCACCCTCCTTGCTTTTTGTAGACTTTTAAAAACCCACCTCTGCCGTCAGGCATGGGAAAATTGAAATATCTTCCCCAGGCCTATATAATTTATGTATGGTGTGTTGTGTGCATGTTTTTTAAATTATGGGTTTTTAACTTTGTATTATTAGACTTGTATTGTACATTGTTTCTATCACTGCTGTGAGCTGTCCCGAGTCTACGGAGAGGGGCGGCATACGAATTTAATCAATAAATAAATAAATTAACATCTGTGCAATTCAAGTCATTAGATTACCCAGCTGGAATAGTGAATTGAACTCAAGCAGAACAAAAAGCCCTGGACAGGAAGACAAGAAAAATAATGACAATGAATCCATACAGTGATGTTGACAGACTTTACTTACTAAGAAGAATAAGTGGGTGCGGAGTGTTGCAAGTGGACCAGACAGTTAAAGAAGACAAAAAGGCCATTACGAAAACATCTGAAGGACAGTGAAGAAAATACTCTGAAGCTAGTATACCATGAAAGCTTACTGAGACTAAAATGGTCTACAAGAAGGCTGAAATGAAGAATAGAAAAGACACATGTGATGGGATGTATGCTGAAAAACAAAGCAAGGCTGTGGCATGTACTTGAAAGAAAATTGGCGTGCCTGTGATTGCGGAGTCAGTCTGGAAGAACAAAGACTTACTCATAGAGAATATCCATGTGTAACACTTGTAACAATTCTAGGTGCTCAGTTGACTGATAACAGTAAGAAAGAGTTATACATCCTGCATACCTCAGCTAGAAGTTGCCTGGAGCAAATAGAATTTATTTATTTTTATTTATTTGTGTATTTGTCAAACAATTATAAGATGGTAATTTGTACAAATAAAACATTAGATAAGTAATGATAAAAAGTAATGGTAGATGACAATGGAACAGTAGGAGAGGGATGGGAGGCACAATGTTGCGCTTATGCACACCCCTTACAGACCTCTTAGAAAGGGGGAGAGGTCAATTGTAGATAGTCTAAGGTTAAAGGTTTTGGGGTTAGGAGTAGAAACCACAGAGTCAGGTAGTGCATTCCAGGCTGATTACTCTATTGCTGAAGTCATAATTTTTGCAGTCAAGTTTGGAGCGGTTGACATTTAGTTTAAATCGATTTCGTGCTCATGTGTTGTTGTGGTTGAAGGTTATGTAGTTGCTAACAGGTAGGACATTTTAGATAACTCCTGCAGCATTCCTTAGCCAACGCTTAGGAATAGGGATGGCTACAGACCAAAAGGACAATTGTTAGATCATTACTAAAATATTAATTACAATTAATTATGGTTTGTTTTATATATCCTAATTTATCCCATCTTCCACTTTAGTGAAAACATATAAACCTTTCTTAATTCTATTTTTCAGATGTCAAGGTTCCAGCTAACATCCGAACTAAATCAGACTCTGAGTCCAAGTATTCCTCAAAGCTCCAATGATTTCCGGAGCCATTCTGGCATCTACACAGGGGAACCTAGATCTGAGTTTCTCACTCAATTGAAAGTTCACATCCCTTATCCCCCATCCACAAACTTGTCACATTGCCCATTCAGATTGTGCCAGCATGGCCAATCCACTCCTCACTTCTGGTCCCCGGTGGTTGTATCTGTTCCCTCCTGGTATTCACCCCTCCCAAATTCCACAAACATCAAATCTTCTATGTAGCAAGCCATTAAGTGTTACTCATGACATATAAAGCCCTACATGGCATAGGACCAGACTATCTCCAAGACTGCCTTCTGCCACACGAATCCCAGCAACCGGTAGGGTCCCACAGAGTTGGTTTACTTAGGGTCCCGTCGATCAAACAATGTCAGCTGGTGGGACCTAAGGGAAGATCCATCTCTGTGGGGGGCCCAGCCCTCTGGAATCAGCTCCCCCTGGAGATTTCCACTGCCCCCACCCTCCTTGCCTTCCGAAAGAGTTTAAAAACACATCTTTGCCTGGGGACATTAGACCTTCCCCTGTCCAACAAATGTTGTTAGTGTGATTATTGAATGAATGTAAATAAATGTTTTAAAGTTAGAATTTTAAGAATCTTTTTAGAATATTAATTGGATAAACTGTATTGTTATGTTTTTATCGAGTCCATGGAGAGGGGCAGCATACAAGTCCAATAGATAGATAGATAGATAGATAGATAGATAGATAGATAGATAGATAGATAGATAGATAGATAGATAGATAGACAGACAGACAGACAGACAGACAGACAGACAGACAGACAGACAGACAGACAGACAGACAGACAGACAGACAGACAGACAGAAAGACAGACAGACAGACAGACTGATAAATAAATTTATCACCAACATCTGTAGCAGCTTGACATCGGGGTTCTTTTCCATTTTCTAGCTAGGACCCTTTTTCTTGGAGTGCTTTAATTAAAGGAAACAAAACCTATACCCCCTGTTTAGTTTTCCTCATCAGCATTAGACTCAGACCTGAATTGGGGACAACATATGGAAAGACAAAGTATTACATGGCCAACATATTAAAATAAAATAGCAGACAAATACAAGACAAATACAAGAAACAAGAAATACAAGCCCCAAGAAATAAGAAAATTGAAGGAAGGAAGGAAGGAAGGAAGGAAGGAAGGAAGGAAGGAAGGAAGGAAGGAAGAGAACAGCTCATTCTAACTGCACAAGTCCCAGCCTTAAGAATGAATGCAAACAGAGCCAGAATTGAGAAGATGGTAATGGATAATAAATATTGCCTCTGCAAAAAAAAAAAAAGATATGAAGAAACAGTGGATCACATAGTAAGCTGTTGAAAAAGGTCACACAGATTGACTACTACAGCAGGATGATAAATTAGCAACAGTGGTGCATGGCAATATCTGCAAGAAATATACCATTTCCTTGCAAGCAGGAACTTGTGGGACCATGAAACAAACAAAACCATACAAAATGAAGACGCCAAACTATTTTGGGACTCTAGAATTCAGATAAGTATCCGCCACATAACACCCCAGGCTTAGCAACTGTTGATAAGAAAGACATAAAAGTGTGGGGATAGCGGACATGACAGTATCTGGAGAAAGCAGAATAGAAGAGAAAGAGCTGCAGAAAATCACAATATGTGCAAATAGAACAGGGACAAAAGAAAGGAAACAGGAATAGCAATACCAGTAGACTTATATACTGCTTCGGAGTGTTCTATAGTCCTCTCTAAGCTGTTTACAGAGTCAATATATTTCCCCCAACAATCTGGGCCATTATTTTATTGACTTCAGAAAGATGGAAGGTTGAGTCAACCTTGAACTGCCAAACTGCTGACAGCCAGTGATCAGCAGAAGTAGCCTGCCCTGCAGTATTGCATTCTAACCACTGCACCACCATGGCTCTTATAGTACCAGTCGTGCCTTGGATGCAGTTCCAATAGAATTGAAGTGCCACCAAAATACATTGGCATTCACAAAATCTTGCTTGCTTGCTTGCTTGCTTGCTTGCTTGCTTGCTTGCTTGCTTGCTTGCTTGCTTGCTTGCTTGCTTGCTTGCTTGCTTGCTTGCTTGCTTGCTTGCTTGCTTGCTTGCTTGCTTGCTTGCTTACAGTACTTACTAGATTTGTATGCCGCCCATTCCTGATGGACTCGTCATCAGTCAATTTCAAAAGGCAGGTTTATTTGGCACAATCTCCATCCTACAATGATATATTTAACACCATCAAACAGCAACATCTGCCTACCCCAGATCTTCGGGAAGGACTCAGTAAGTGTCCATATGAAGTTCCATGTGAAGTCAAAACACATAGCTTGCTTTTTGCTACTGTACTTAAATCTTTCTGTGTAATAGAAGACAAGTGACCTGCCTGTCCCAAAACAATCATAATTGCACAACAAAACTAGTCTTTCCTGACCTAGAATTGTCCAGTTATGTTTGATTCCAATTTACATTCATATCACTTCCTTGCAGCAAAAGAACAGAACTGAAATATAGAACATACTATATGCCGAGTTGGAAAAAGCTGAAATAAAGGATGCTCTTAAAGTAAAGCATCTATTCTAATATATAAAATAGATCACATGACCATGTTTGTTTTTTCCATGTAGGAGTGCAAAGGATTTCAGATGGAAAAATACTAGGCCCCCCCAAAAAATATATTATCAGCAGTTTCCATAATCAGTACCTGTCGGTACTTCCTTGATATACAAATAACAATTTAGTAGATCCACAAGATCAAAACAGGGAGATTTTCTTTCTTTTAAAAAAAATCCTTGTTTTGATCTTGTGGAGCTAGTAAATTGTTCACATTTTTAAATTTATGTTATTTTGTTAGGCATGTACAAGATAGTAGTGTTGATATAAACATAAATATTAGCAAAGTAGGTACAGGTAAATTAGGCAATAGGACAGTAGGATAGGGATGGTACACACAATGGTGCGCTTATGCATGCCCATTACACACCTCTTAGAAACGAGTTCGACTGTAGACAGTCTAAGGTTAAAATTTTGGGGGTTTGGTGAAGAAACTAATGAGTCAGGTAGTACATTCCAGTTAATGATGGGCGAACCCGATGGTGTTTGGGTTCGGCGAGTTTGGACAAACTTCACGCAAAGTTCGGCTGAACCCAAACGTGAATGGTCCGTGGTGCCAAAGCTCCGCACCCAGAATCCCATCGTTTTTTATTTTTACGAATGTTTTATTTTTATTTCTACGAAAAAGGACGCCGCAGCGGCACCGCAAGCAAAGGGAGGTTCTTTCATGTAAATTTTTTATTTTTATTTTTATGTGAAAGGACCTCTCTTTGCTTGTGGCGTTGCTGCTGCGTCCTTTCACGTAAAAATAGAAAAAATATTTTTACATGAAAAGACCTCCCTTTGCTTGTGGCGTCGCAAGCTAAAGGAGCTGGGGAACCCCATGAAGAGATTCCGGGGGCAGAGCTTTGACGTCACGTATACCGGCAGGTTGCTAAGCATGCCAAGGTGATCACTTCCTGGATTCCATCCTCCCTCCATTATTCTAGTGCTGCCCCCAGAATCCAGGAAATGATCACCTTGGCATCCTTAGCAACCTGCCGGTATATGTGACGTCAAAGCTCTGCCCCCGGAATCCCACTGTTTTTTATTTTAACGGATTTTTTATTTTTATTTATTTTCATTTTTATGTGAAAGGACCTTCCTTTGCTTGCGGTGCTGCTGCGGCGTCCTTTTTCATAAAAATTAAAAAAATTAAAAAGCTCTACCGCCGGAATCTCTTCGTGGAATTCCCCAGCTCCTTTTGTGTCTCCCTCCCAGCCTCCCGACCGGCCGACAGCTCCCCGATGTTCCCCTTCCTCCGCCGCCACAAGCACCCGGCTCCTCCTCCTCTTCTCAGCAGATGACAGCTGGGTGGTGGCTTTCGGGGGGGTTCAGCACGAACGCCAAACCAGAGCACATTTTTTTTTAAAAAAATGGATTCGAGTCCGGCATGCCGAACACCACAAAATTCGGTACGGACACGAATTGTGCGGGTTCAGTTTGCCCAACACTAATTCCAGGCATTGATCACTCTGTTGCTGAAGTTGTATTTTCTGCAGTCAAGTTTGGAGCGGTTTAAATTAAGTTTGAATCGATTGTGTGCTCGCCTGTTGTTCAGGTTGAAGCTGAAGAAATCATTGATAGGTAGGACATTGTGCTAAATGATTTTATGAACTACATTTCGAAGGCAACAAAGTTTTAGGCTAACTAAGCCCAAAATTTAAAGTCTGTGGAACTCAAATATATCATATTTTAGTTTTCAGTTTCTCCCTCTTTTTAAAAAATCATATAATTTACCAAACTGTTTCCTAAAGAAAAAGTTTATCTTATTTGGGTATATTTCTGTAGTTATTCTTCCAGAATGATGCTTCTTAAAATGCTGTATTTGCTAATACTTTAAAATTACAGTTATTAAAACATTAATTTGTCTAGAAATGTTGGGTATTGTAAAGGTTTGAAAGTTGAAAATTAGCATTTACTTATATATGATAAAACCTTTAAAGCAGCTTTCTGCAGCCTAACAATCTTTCAAAATTAAAAGCCTGGCTAGAAATTATAAGAAATGATGTCCCTCATATCTCGAAAGCAGTTGGCAGAAGAGATTAAAATAACTTTTTTAAAGGGTGATATCTCTTTACACAAGTTTTGAAAAGGTCATATTTATATTACAATGTCTTGTTAATAGTGGATCAAAACAAACTGGAAGACCGAAAGCAGGTGCCTCTGACTCAGAATCAAGTATATGAAATAAGCATCAGGGAATTCAGTTTCCTAAGGACCCAGCAGGTGTCAGCAACTGGCTAATCTAGTTTGGATTCTGAAAGTAAGAAGTGTCTACTTAGTGATTAAAAAGGAGACATCCATGTAATAGCTAGGCTATAGAGCAGTGATGGTGAAACTTTTTTGGCTCAGATGCTCACGATAGTGTGCATGATGGTGCCCCCACCCATAATGTAAGGCCCTTCCTCCATGCATGAGCACAACCCCTACACTGCTTTTCCTTACATGTGCACAACTGCCCCGCACTGCCCCTCCTACACATGTGCACAGGCCTCACTGAAGCCACTGGACTTCGGGTAGGCCCGTAACTCTCCCCAGGTGCAGGAAAGCGTCCTGAAACCTGGTGAGAGTGAATAAAATGGCCCAACGGGCCAGCTGGAAATTCAAAAACAAATTTCCAGTTGGGCCATTGGGCTGTTTTTCATGTCCCCAGAATTGAAGAAAACCTCCTGAACCCTGGAGATAACGAAAAATAGCCCAATGGGCCAACTGGAAGTTTGTTTCTGAACTTCCAGTGGTTCGTTGGACTGTTTTTCACCATCCCCAGGCTTTAGGATGGAAAAATCAGCTGGAGCTGACATAGGGCAACGCCTCATGTGTCCTCAGATATGACTCCACGTGCCACCTGTGGCACAGGTATCATAAGTTCGCAATCACTACTGTAGAGTATATTGGGAGTCAAAAGACTATTCCAGGAAGGGGTAACAGTAAAGACTTTCAAAGACCTCCTTAAATACTTTTGTGAATTTGCTCAAGAACTCACAAAGATTCAAGTTTGTCTTGAAGGAGACATAATTTTGACTATCGTCCAATGCAGTGAAGGGCTACCAAAATTTTTACTACCATACTGTGGCCGTGGCTTATGCAGGGTGCCCTGAATTTTCTTTCAACTTTCAGTGCAAATGGGGTGGAACTCCATGTTTGCTACCCCACTGCATTTCCCCCCATCCGGGCAACAGCCCACCCCTGGTCCAATGTATTCTTTACAGAAAACTGAAGTCCTAATTCAGAACAGAGGAGAACTCCTCCATTTATATCCAAACCACAATACAAATTTGTTTGTTTGTTTGTTTGTTGGTTGGTTGGTTGGTTGGTTGGTTGGTTGGTTGGTTTATTTGCTTGCTTGCTTGCTTGCTTGCTTGCTTGCTTGCTTGCTTGCTTGCTTGCTTGCTTGCTTGCTTGCTTGCTTGCTGACTCATTCATTCATTCATTCATTCATTCATTTATTCATTCATTCATTCATTCATTCATTCATTCATTGGATTTGTATGTCGCTCCTCTCCAAGGACTCGAGGCAGCTCACAACATGTCAAAAAAACAATATACAATATACATAACTAAAAAAATCCAAATAATATAACTAAAACTTTAAAAAACATTAATAGAGTTAAAATCATCCATTACTATTCACACATCGAAACATACTATATTCGTCGGCCAGGGGACAAATGACAATTATTAGTGGCAATGGACTTGATGAGTTTGCTAGCAATTCAAGGATCTGGCTGGAAAGTAACAATTAAACTGCCACTAATCAAGTGCTGTGATTCCAATCTGTACTGTGGATTAGAATTTCATAGAATAATAGAGTTGGAAGGAACGATTTGTTATATTTTTCTGTGAGCCGCCCCGAGTCCGCGGAGAGGGGCGGCATACAAATCTAAATAATAAATAAATAAATAAATAAATAAATAAACAAACAAACAAACAAACAAACAAACAAACCTTGGAGGTCTTCTAGTCCAATTCTCTGCTCAAGCAGGAGACTCTCTACTAGCGATGGCGAACCTATGGCACAGGTGCCACAGTGGCACGTGGAGCCATATCTGCTGGCATGAAGAGCCGTTGCGCTAGCTCAGTTCCAATGTGCATGTATGGACTGGCAGCTGATTTTTGGCTTGCACAGAGGCTTTGGGAGGGTGTTTTTGGCTTCCAGAGTCCTCCGGGTGGATGGTGGATGGCATTTTACCCTCCCCTGACTCCAGGGAAGTCTTTGGAGCTTGAGGAGCACAAAACACGAGCCTACTGGGCCAACCAGAAGTTGAGAAACAGGCCATTTTCTGTCTTCAGAGGGCCTCCAGTGGGTGGGGGAAGCTGTTTTTGCCCTTCCCAAGCATTGAATTATGGGTGTGGGCACTCATGTGTGCACGATAGCATGTACCTGTGCTCTTTTGGCACCCGAGGGAAAAAATATTCACTATCACTGTTCTATTTCAGACAAATCGTTGTCTAGTCTCTTTTTGAATGCCTACAGTGATGGAGAATCTACAACTTCTGAAGGCAAACTATTCCATTGGTTGATTGCTCTCAACTTAGAAATTTCATATATATTTTGGCTAACAAATATATATATTTGCTAGCTAAGATAGATAGATAGATAGATAGATAGATAGATAGATAGATAGATAGATAGATAGATAGACAGACAGACAGACAGACAGACAGACAGACAGACATGTGATAATAAACATAAAAATGTGATATATACACACACACACACACACACACACACACACACACACACACACACACACACATATATATATATATATATATATATATATATATATATATATATATATATATATGACGGTCTTGGTATATTCGGATTTCTTCCCGTGTAGGATTTGGAAATTTCTGGCGACGTTTCGACGAGGTCTCACTCGTCATCTTCAGGCTGGTGTTTCTGTCCTTGTTCTAAGGTGAACACTGGGACAGAAACACCAGCCTGAAGATGACGAGTGAGACCTCGTCGAAACGTCGCCAGAAATTTCCAAATCCTACACGGGAAGAAACCTGAATATACCAAGACCGTCCTACCTGTACCCGTGAAAATCTACGAATATATAGCTGAATATATATATATATATATATATATATATATATATATATATATATATATATATCCACAAAGATGGTGAAATTAAGCATTTAACTTCTTTCCTCCAAGCCATCTCTGATTAATGGCCAAGAATTCTGAATACATTTAATAAATAGTCTGTTGTTCCATAACCAGAAAGAAATCCCATTGACCTAAATCCTTGTTACACCATAGATCAGAAACAGAAATATGCTATGTTGACTTCCACGCAGTGATTGATGGCTTCACTGGCTGAAATTTGTATTGTCATCAGTGATGGAAAAAACTGTCCCCATTTTCCAGGGCAGTGCTTTTACTGTTTGGTGCTCAGACCAATACCTTTTAACCACTATAAGGCACTAAGTAATTTGTCTCTCTTAATTAAATATAGTGGCTTCTTATACTTTTCATTTCTGGATGTTTGGCAAAGTATCCAATGCTTGAGATTTTGGTGTGTAGAACATGTAATTTGTTCTCTTAAATGCAGACTAAAGGAGAATTGAATTGAGACTATCATCTCTTTGTTTGATTTATTTTTACATGACTTTTATTTATAATAATGCAAGCTATAGGCTGGAGCAATATTACCTAGTTGGCTTCATGGCTAAGGTAGGACTAGAAATTATGATTTCTCTATTTCTGGCATGATGCCTTCACCACAACAATGAATTGGCTCTGTACAGAAACTATTCTCTGGCAATTATAACCATAATCTGATTTTCTTTCCCCTGTAAAACCCTTGTTTGTTATCTCCTATAATCCTCTTATTATAATATTCCTTTCTAGGCACTAAAATAAGTTGTTGTAATTATTTAGGTTCAAATACTTCTAATCTTGAATGTCCATACTATGTACTGGAAACATAACTAACCTTTTTAGTTAATTCTAGGAATTATTCCAGACAGTTTAAAAAATCAATACAAGTGCAATAATCGGATGTTGCCTTCAGTTCTTGAAGTTTTGCTTCTGCTGTTTAATTTTCTGTCACTCCAGTGACCTTTGGCTTCCTCCTTTCCCACAGTCTCTTGAGACACGAATCATTTTGCTTATTTTGTACAAATAACAATAACCTGTTCTCCTGTCTCTGCAGCATTAGGTGAAATGTCCATTGCTTTCTATACTTTTACATAAGCAAATACATAGCCACTATATAAAGCAGCAAGGAAATGAAATGTGATGATTTGTAAGTAATGCATTCATACCTTGTTAGGCCTACAAAGTACAGTTGCTATGAAATATAAAACACATCAAATTGATCAAGGAAATATGCTTGGTCCTTGCTAAATTCAACACATGTGCCCAAGCATCAATCAGATTCTATAATGGTGTTCTTGGCTTCAGGTCAAGAAATATATTGCTATATTAGATTTCTAGATAACAGGGTTGGTGAATGAAACAATCAAAAAGCAGGGTTTCCCTCGAAGCAATCTAGATAAGTAAAAAGGCATCATCAACCTGGAATCACCTAAGGAATTACCCGGACTGGTCATGAACATTAGATGTAAATGAAATAGGGCACTTGGAATTGCTACCAAGTGTACTTGCCAAATCCTCAGAATTTTGAAGGCATTCTGCAACAGTCTTGGTTAAGGGATGGAAGGGAGGGGAGGGGAAGGGGAGGGGAAGGGGGGAGGAGGGAAGGGAAGGGAGGGGAGGAGAGGAGGAGGGGAGGGGAAGTGAGGAAAGGGGAGGGAAGGGAAGGGAAGGGAAAGGAAGGAAAGGAAAGGAAAGGAAAGGAAAGGAAAGGAAAGGAAAGGAAAGGAAAGGAAAGGAAAGGAAAGGAAAGACTATGGTATCATGTTCTGGAAAGAGTTCCTAAAATGCTGTATACGGAACTGGAATATCCTCTCCAGAGCAGGAAACCTAGGTAGGTGGGTATGGCGGTTAGACTGTTACCCAAGCAGCAGATCCCCCCTTCTCCACGTCTCAGACATAATCCAATGGAATGGCAAAGACAATACAATTCTAGCTGCATCATAGGAGTTATCAGAACATGGCTGCACATAGTCACGAACTGCTTCTGGGACTCCGGCTCCAGATTTTGCCTCAAGGTTTACTCCTGAAGCCATTTCCAATGATGGCTATAGCCACAAGGCAGTGGAGACTTGGAGTCCAACTTTCCCTTCTCCTAGAAAATGGTTTTGCTACTTTATCTACCATTGGGGCATAAGCCCTTTTCCGCCTTCAAAACCATTGACTATCTTCTCCTGTAACCCTGTAAAGGTTGCTACCAGCTAGGTGCTACCAGCTAGGCCAAGGTTTTTTAATGTGGTATTACTGCTGCAACACAATGGTGTTATCAGTAATGGGTAGCTCCCGGAACGGAGGGCAAAAATGGAACTGCATGCACAGCTTCAGCTGACTGGTATGCGCATGATGCAATTCTCGCACTGGGCACACGTGCCTGACCCCCACCTACATGCCCACACCTGACCCCCACGCACCCATGCATGTCTGCCTGTTCTGTCTGGGTCCCCCCAGACGCCAACACCAACCAAAAAGAGTATCCAGACACACTGGTAAAAAGCAAAGGCAGTTTATATAATTCAAAGCAAACACAGGTAACAAAAACTGTTCTTACAGACAGGAACACTATGAAGCTTCACAGAGGTTTCACGAAGGCCAGGCAATAAAACAGGATTCTTGCTGGCAAAAACAACGCTGGAGATAATAAAACCCACGCCTCCCCCAAGTCTTCCAGACTTCTAGGCCACAAGCCAAGATCAGAGACACCCAGAATCAAAGCAAGGTCACAGGACTCCCAATTGATAACTCTCCACAAGACTGTAAGGGCGGGCCTGCCTTTTCAACCCTGCTGAGGAGAACCACACCCAAACCCAGCTGTTGCCAATTCAGGGATGGAAATACCTTTCTAATTGGCCCCGTCTTTGAGCTGCTCGTCGCTGCCTCATGTCTATTATAGCCTGTGCGCCTTCATCCAATGAATCCAGGCTACTAGCTGGGGAGAGCCCCCCCCCCGGGGGGTCTCAGGCTGCTCTCCCTCCTCCTCTTCCTGACGTTCCTCTCCCCCATCTGCCTGGTCCTCCCCCTCCTGTTCACTGTCCTCCTCTGGGCATGGATCCGGCAGAGATCCAGCCGGTCCCTGAGGAGCCTCAGGCTGAATCACAACACTGCCCAGAGATATTCTGGTAAAAGGAGGTAAGTATAGCCCCTCACTGGGTGTAATGGACAATGATTTTCTAAATATCCATGTAGATTTGGACAACTTCTCCTCCCACAATCAGGATCAGGAATTGGGCAGCGGGGGGGGGGGGAGGAATTCAATTCAATTCAATTTATTAGATTTGTATGCCGCCCCTCTCCGAAGACTCAGACAGAAAGTAGCCTATCTGCCTTTGGTGGCAAAAGACAGGATCAGGAAGTTAGTAGATAATTATCTTTCTATCGTTTTGGAAGTGTTTTGAGCAGAAAATGGCTGTATACTGGTTTTTTTTAATGTTAACGAACTTTACAGATAGAAAGATACATAAAATAGAAAAAGGCTGGAAAAAATGTGGAAAAACTACAAAAAAAACAGCTAGCCAACTTAACAAAATATACTGCTCAAAAAAATAAAGGGAACACTCAAATAATGCATCCTAGATCTCAATGAATGAAATATTCTCATTGAATATTTCATTTGCACAACTATTCCATTTGCACAACAGCATGTGAAATTGATTGTCAATCAGTGTTGCTTCCTATGTGGACAGTTTGATTTCACAGGAGTTTGATTTACTTGAAGTTATAATCTGTTTTTTACCGGTAAGTGTTCCCTTTATTTTTTTGAGCAGTGAATTTTTTTAAAAGGAAAGGAAAACTATCAATGTATATTACATATTAATCAAATGCCAATCAGGTTCATAAATCTATTTCAGTAAAAATAACAAACTAAATAATTAAATAAATTGTTCACTAATGTTAAAAAATTATAAAATCTATGCAATAGAAAAACATTTCTTGGGCTTTTATTTTTTGCTGCTGTTTATTGATGAATAAAATTGCCTTTTAAAAACTAAGTAAGAATAACACTGCTTGCAGCAAATTCTTAAATAGTCAGGCCAGGGGTGGGTTCTAACTTACCTTGCTGCTGGTTTGCTTCCTCCCATGCTGCATGGCTGCATCTCATGGGTCACACACGAATACTGCCGAAAAATCCCATTTTTTTAAAAAAAGCTGAAAACAAGATAGTGACCCATGCACAGTGCCAGAAACTCAGCTTCTGTACATGCGCAGAAGAAGAAGAAAACTGTAATTTTTTTAAAAAAATATAACCTACCACATTTAACATAATATAACAGAATATCAACACTTTTACCAATTAAACATTCTGTTGAGTTTACATATGCATATTAAAATGTTATTGCCAAAATGTCAGTAATTCACAAGATGTAATAATATCGATCAATGACCTCTCAAATATTTAGCATTAAAAAAAATCTAGTGTCATTTTGAACACATATGTTTCAGTAAGTTTGAAATGAACTGCAGTGGTAGCTCTACTTAAGAACTTAATTTGTTCCGTGACCAGGTTCTTAAGTAGAAAAGTTTGTAAGTAGAAGCAATTTTTCCCATAGGAATCAATGTAAAAGCAAATAATGCGTGCAAACCCATCAGGAAAGAAATAAAAGCTTCGAATTTGGGTGGGAGGAGAAGGAAGAAGAAGAGGAGGACAGTCTCTGCCGAAGAAAGAAGACGAGGTGAAGGGAATAAAAATAATCCAAAACCTTAAGACTTAAAAAAAAAAAGAGGGACTCTGAGGTGGCGAGGAGGAGCACGCGCCTCCCATACACCCGGCACGAGGCTGCCTCCCATACACTGCGCCAGAGAGAGAAACCCAGGGGAAAGGCAGGAAACTGGCCGGGCCTTCGTGCCACTCTCAAATTTCCTGGGAAATTTTTCTTGGGTCTTAAGTAGAAAATGGTTCTTAAGAAGAGGGAAAAAAATCTTGAACACCTGGTTCTTATCTAGAAAAGTTCTTAAGTAGAGGTGTTCTTAATTTGAAGTACCACTGCATTTTGATGAATCCCTTTGAATTTCAAGTCTTCTGAAGCAAACCATTGATAATCCTTTAGTGCAGTGATTTTCAACCTTTTTTGAGCTGCGGCAAATTTTTTACATTTACAAAACCATGGGGCACATTTTGGGGGGGGGAGGCTAAAAAAAGTTTGGACAAAAAAATTCTCTCTCTTTCTCCCTTTCACTCTATTTCTCTCCCTTCCTCTTTTCTCTCTCTTCCTTCTTTCCTCTTTTTTGCTCTCTTTCTCTCTCCCTCCCTACCTCCCTCTATGTCTTTCTCTCTCCCACCTTCCCTCCCCCCTCTCTCTCTTGCTTTCTTTCTTTCTTGCTCTCTCTCTTGCTTTCTTTCTCTCTTGTTCTCTTTCTCTCTTGCTCTTTCTCTCTCTCTTTCTCTTGCTTTCTTTCTCTCTTGCTCTTTCTCTCTTTCTTTCTTTCTCTTGTTTTCTTTCTCTCTCTGAGCTTCGCGGCACACCTGACCATGTCTCGTGGCACACTAGTGTGCCACGGCACACTGGTTGAAAAACACTGCTTTAGTGGCTATTCCAGTTTTTTAATCCATTACCATAAAAGTCCTTAATGTCAAATTTTAAAATGTTCTTTAATTATTGATACATGAACCCTATAAAGTATTCAACACTTCATGTTTCTCAAAGGCAGTGAAAGCATTTGTTCCATACTGAGGTATTAAAACATGCTTGTTCTGGTTATATAAGTTTGTGTGGTTATGCTCTTGTGAATTAGGGAGACAAAATTTCATTTAAAGTTGATAAAACCTTTCAAATAATCATTACCAACCAATTGATTTAAATCATGTATTCCAGATTTGGACTATATCCTAATACTATTGTGGCATCATCTGCATAAAGTAAATAAATGTTTGCTTCCTAACCTATTTGGGAGTATATATATTCAAATCATTAAATTGATCGACCAGTCAAATAACATAGAAATTGAATAGTAGTAGGAAGTACAATTTTGCGCTCCTTTTTATTAGAACAGGAGTAGAAATGATTTTTAGAGTAGCATTTAATCTCAAAGTTGTGTTTTTTTGTTTCTTATAAATAATTAGTGACTTGCAGGTATGGCATTCTTAAGCATAGTGCAGTTTCACTAGAAAATCAAATACAAACATAAAATCTATAAAGTTTATATGTAGGGCTTGTTTTGTGGTTAGCAGTGTAGTTGGGCATCAATCAACCAGGGGCTAGAATACAGTGATTCAATGGCAGAAGAAGCTAATGGAAAGAAATCCTCAGTTGGGGAAGAAAGAAAGATATATTAGAAGCACAGTTGCAGATAGTTGCAATGAGAAAGACAAAATGGAAGACAAAAAAAGAAGGCAATATTGATACTCAAAAGAGATCCACAAAGAAAGAGTACAGGAAATGGAAAGAGGCCACATCACAAAGGAAAAGCATAAATCAAGTTAATAGATCTGATTTCAGAAAGATGGTTCCAAAATAACTGAGGCCAACAAAAAGATGCTAAAAATAACAAAAATATATTAGATATTGTTGTGAATGTTCCCTGTCAGCCTTTAGAATTGTCAGATTTAGAAGATGAAGATGATGTACAAACTGTTAATTACCCTGATTTAAGAGCTGTGGAAGAAGCTAATGAGGATGAAAGTGAAATAGAACAGCCATCCGATGAAAGCATGCAGAGTCATGTGAGTGAAATAGAACAGCCATCCAATGAAAGCATGCAGAGTCATGTTTCTTCTGATAATGTAAGAATGGAAGGGAGTCCTTGGTTAAATGCAAAGTTCCAAAGGTTACAGAAAAGAAGAGACAAAATTGGGGGGAAGAGGTTGTAATGCTATTCAGAGTGTGTAAATTAATTAATTAATTACATCACTTCTGGAATTTAATGGAAGAGATGGATGTTTTCTTCAAAGTGCTAGAAACAAAAATGGTGGTGTAGGTCGTCTCTCCGGAGAAGTAAGCTTTCTATTGCATGATAAACAGCTTTTTAATACTGTGAACCTGACTCAGAGATAAGAAGATGCTTTGAAGTAGACAGACTATTATTTTAGAAAAATTATAACTTCGTAGCAAACAGGGAGGTATAGAAATAAGTAAATAAGTAAATAAGTAAATAAGTAAATAAGTAAATAAGTAAGTAAGTAAGTAAGTAAGTAAGTAAGTAAGTTAGTAAGTTAGTAAGTTAGTAAGTTAGTAAGTTAGTAAGTTAGTAAGTTAGTAAGTTAGTAAGTTAGTAAGTTAGTAAGTTAGTAAGTTAGTAAGTAAGTAAATAAGTAAACAAACAAACAAATAAATAAACAAACAAACAAACAAATAAATAAATACAGAAATAATTCTTAACATTGCTTTAATTACAATGGTATTTCCACTGATAGAAGCTTTTTGCCCTACAAATGCAATCTCCCAGGCACTGGTTTATTAAAACTATTGTTCATTTTAACACTTAGACCACACACAAATTTCTGCCATTATTTGTGATGAATGATAAAATGATAAAATTTGGGAGTGATAAAAGCTGAATGGCTGTCCCAAAGAAAAGCCAACTCTATTTGCTCAAATAGAATCTGAAATATATAAGAGCTTGACTGAATGCTGCTACAGGACGTCATCCTATCAATAAAATTGATTTAAAAAATAATAATAACCTTCCCCATCAGTCTACCTTATTCCCCTGGATGTACATAATACTTTGACTTATAAGTCTGAGAAATTGTTTCATCCTAATTATATTGGCCATCCCACTTGGTCAAACATGGATTCTGCACATCACAAGGAATTTCAATAGATGTGATATATGAAGAGGGCTTCTCAGTTATTGTCCTTTACCCCAGAGATCCAAAAGTAATTTCAAAAAGTGAAGAATTAGAGCTGGACTGCCATTGTCAAGTATTTCGCCCTAGGTTATGATAAAAAAGACAATGGAACTCAAATGTTGAATTCAGTGCTGGTTTTTGTGAGAGGAGATGCACAACTCTTTGTATAAAAGCAGTAACTACAGTATCT
This sequence comes from Erythrolamprus reginae, assembly GCF_031021105.1. Classification (NCBI taxonomy): domain Eukaryota; kingdom Metazoa; phylum Chordata; class Lepidosauria; order Squamata; family Dipsadidae; genus Erythrolamprus; species Erythrolamprus reginae. The sequence goes on along the minus strand of NC_091956.1, from coordinate 26,405,950 downwards.
CTCCTTAGCAAATTATGGATTCATCACCATCTAAATTCAGAAAGTAAAACTCTCTGCCCTCAGACAAGTTTTATTTGGCAGGGGTTAATGAATTTGAGAGTTAATGTATGGCAAATGCATGAATTTTGTCCCAAGGTGACAAACAATGGGAAATAATAATAATAATAATAATAACAATAATAATAATAATGACAACGACAATGACAACAAACAACAAACAAGAAGAAGAAGAAGAAGAACAACAACAACAACAACAACAACAACAACAACAACAACAATAATAATAATAATAATAATAATTGTTCTGCTGGACTCTCTGGTAGGAGCCTCCTGAAAATTCAAGGGTACAAATTTCAGACACACACACGTTTGAAAATTCTAAACAATGTTCTTTATCACAAAATTCAAAATAAACTAAGCACTCTATTTGTATTGCAAAGAGCACTCGTCCCAAAACAACCGGGTAGTCTGTACAATATCCCTTAATCAGTCTTTAAGTACTTAGCTAGCAGCCGTGAAGCAACTTCACACCCCTTCTTCTTCCACAAAGTGAAACACCCACACACTTTGCTCTGCATTGGTTTCAAAGATGTGAAAAATCAACAAACAAAGTCAAGGCACGATTCCTGAAGAGCTGCGATCAGATACTCTTCCACAACGGCCAAACCCACACACTGCTATTTATAGCAGCAGCCCTAATTACTGGAGTCCCACCCAAACACAGGTGGCCTCTCTTATCTCCTGTAATATGTCCTTACTTGGTCTCTTCTACTCATAATTCTGCGCTTGCGTGGGTCCAAGACGTCTTCATCCGAATCAATGGAAGATAATGGAGACTGACTGCCTGGGCTGTGTGCCAAGCCCCCCTCTTCCAAGTCACTCCCACCTTCTTCTTCGTCCGAGGAAACTAAACTCTGAACTGACTCTGTCGGCAATAACACAAGCCTATGACATGTTGAAGTTTCCCCTGCATCCACCTCCACATTCCCTGGGGCAGGAGATGGACCAGAGGCAACCACAAATTAATAAATAATAATAATAATAATAATAATAATAATAATAATAATAATAATAATAACTTATTAGATTTGTATGCTGCCCCTCTCTGAAGACTCAGAGTGGCTCACAACAATAGTGAACAATGTAAACAAATCCAATACTTAAAAAGACATCTAAAAACCCATATCATTAAAATAACCACACAACTCAATCCTGCAACCCAGATAGCGTACTGGCAATCTAATCAAATTCTTAAAAGTTCAGACCTCCCAAAGCAATAGTCAATGTTTGGATGATAATTTCTCACAGGATGAAATCACAGAACTCTCAAACAGAAAAGATTACCTTAAGGCTAAATGTATTGCTGCCATCAAGAACAGTGGAGGAATAGGAAACTGATTTTGAGTTAAAGGAATTTCTCTCACCTGCTCAACTCCCATTTTTCTCATACATATTCCACTGTCAATTCATATAATTAAAATCAGTGTGGGAATCGTGTTTGGAACCCAAGAGAATCTCTTCAAGCTAGAAATGACAAAAAAGAAGGAAAAAGGAAAGAAAGCTAATCTATTCTTAAATTAGTTGCAACCTTAAATGGGACCATAGGCAGCATACACTGTTTAAGCGAATTCTACCATACGCAGAGAAACTATGATCCTACACATACTGAAGTATGAGGAAGTATGAGGAAGCAAACCAATGTGGTTGATGTCACACCTACAAAAATGTATAAAACCATTTATTAAACCTGGTTCTATCTTCAAAGCAACAACTTTCTCAATATTTAAGATGGAGAACTCAAGAGAAACTGAACCACTATATTAACAAAGCTAGCTCTCTGCCTTGCAGGACGTTGAATTAATCTATAAAGGTATTGTAATAGGGATTTGGGGTTTTAAATCATCTTGTCCATGAATAACACCGAGATTGATGGAAATAGAGAAACCCTCAGAGGGAGAGATTCCTTTATTCAGCATCTTCATTTTGCAATATGAACAAAAAGCTCTTTTTAAAAGTATGCCAAAATGTTTGGTGGTTGTCTTATTGCTTAAACTACGTTTAACTATAAAATTTACAGATTAACAGGGTTGGAAGGGACCTTGTAGGTCATCAATGTGTGGCAACCGACATGTATTTATGATGGTTGCAGTGTCCCAGCCTCATGTGATCACATTTTGAAACTTTCTGACAAGAAAAGTCAATGAGGAAACCAAGTGAATGTAACAACTGCAGTGATTTATTTAACGTCTGTGGCAGGATAGGTCATAAAATGGGGCAAAACTCACTTAACGACTGCCTTGCTCAGCAATGGAAATTTTGGGCTCAATTGTGGTTATAAGTTGAGGACAATTCCGTATAGTTTAGGACCATAATGGAACTTGCTCATCACAGTTGTAGGTAAGCCTGCAAGGATCTTTTAATGCATCATTCTGGAAACTGTCTCAGGATACTCAAATGGGATAGCAGTTTTTCCTAGACAGCTGAATGCCGAAAGCACACAGAAGAAGTTAATTTGGTGTGGGGATGAGGGAGTCACTGTCCTTCATAGTGCTGACAACAATCGTCTAATCATCCAGGAAAATATGTCTCAATGTTAAGTGTATCCGACTGTTTAGCTCCATACATACTGTATGTGCCATGCTTTAATTTCCAGAAAGCCCACAAAAGAATGGAAAGGAAACAATGATTTGAATGGTGGGTTTGAAATTAGCATTTTCAACATTACAGGCTAATGAGTAGTGTTGGGCGAACTGAACCTGCACAATTCGGGTCCGTACCGAATTTTGTGGTATTCGGCATGCTAGACCCAAACCCGAATTTTTTTAAAAAATTGTGCTTCGGTTTGGCGTTTGGGCCGAACACTGCGAAAGCCATCGCCCGGCTGTCATCTGCTGAGAAGAGGAGGAGGAGCCGGGTGCCAGTGGCGGCGGAGGAAGGCGAACACTGGGGAGCAGTGGAATCCAGGAAGTGATCACCTTGGCATCCTTAGCAACCTGCTGGTATAACTGACATCAAAGCTCCGCCCCCAGAATCTCTTTGTGGGAGGGATTCCCAAGCTCCTTCAAAGGGAGGTCTTTTCATGTAATTTATTTTTTATTTTTACGCAAAAGGACGCCGCAGCGGCACTGCAAGCAAAGGGAGGTCTTTTTACGTAAAATATATATATATTTACGTAAAAGGACTCCCTTTGCTTGCGGCGTCGCTGCGGTGTCCTTTTTCGTAAAAATAAAAATAAATAAAAATAAAAAATCTGTTAAAATAAAAAACGATGGGATTCCGGGGGCGGAGCTTTGGTTCCACGGACCGTTCGGGTTCGGATTCGAGTTCGCCTGAACTTTGCGTGAAGTTCGTCCGAACTTGCTGAACCCGAACACCATTGGGTTCGCCCATCACTACTAATGAGCAGCATTATTAATGCAAATACCCAATGGCCAAATGCTTCCAGTTGGATTTCAATTCTAATATTTCCTTGGCGACATAACCCAAAACATATGAAGTTAAGTCATCATAGAACCTAAATTCTGATGTGAGATGAGCAATTTAAAGCCCAAAGCACTGGCCAATGACTAAATGCCATGGAATGCAAATGGCCCGCTAAAGTCAATGCATGACCACCATGATTACTTAGATTATTAGCAGAAATTTGCCAAAAGCAAAATTTATCCAAAACAAATAAGAACAAGATCTGCTTTTAAATGTAACAGGTATAGATGGAGTCCTGAGACAGAAATAATGGCCCATGTCATATAGCTTGCAAGTTGAATTTTAAAACCACAAGGAATTCTCTCACTCGAATTATTCCCACCAGAAAAGTGAAATTGCATGCAAGGCATTGTTTTATGTTTTCTCAGGAATCACACAATGCACTATAAACATTGTCTAATGTTTAATCATGTTAAAGCAAACCATTTTATCAATCAGCCAGTGTTTGGCTGATGTGACAAAGGCAGCTATGCATGAAGACAATAAACATCCCAAAAATCCATATTGTTAATACCTTTATTAGCCCTATGTCATTTGTCTGTGCAGCCTTTGAACTAGCTTAATAAAGATGCTGTCTAATATGCACGAAAATAATGAAAAACAGCACATACCTCAGCAAAGGACTAGGCTTGTATTCATAGTGACTGATGGGAAGAGAGATTAATTTTTCACATTGCGGCAGGCAGGAGTGAGTTTTCTAATTATTACTTTCAGTTCTCCCATTGTGATTTTTTATGTGAATAGAGAAATAATTAACAATAATAGTGGCCTCAAGCACAGAACTGCTTATAAATGTACTCATTTTGTACTCTTGGCTTTGAGATAAGCAATCACTTCTTTTTTGTACCCTGACAAAGCTTCCATCCTGCTCCCTTTTCTACCTATAGGACAACAGTTTTTTGAACTGTGATAATCTAGAAGTCATCTCTGCATTAATTTAATGGGCTTGCAGATGTTATCACACAGTGGTCCACGATGAGACTGGCAGATGTTTAAAGAAAATAAAATCAAATGACTGCATGGAGAATACAGCATCTGTTCTCTTCTCCCAATCTTATCTACCGAAAAAGGCCAATTCTTTCCCTTGATACAGCAAAAGTACAATCTCTTAAAGCAGAGGAACACAGCTTCTTTTGGCTTAAAGACTGCCTGAGACTTAGCATAGTGTGTCTCAAGGAGGGGTTCTACTTACCTTCCCTACCTGTTCGCATTGCGATGAAAGTGCATGTTTTGCATGCGCATCCCTTCCCAGAAATTACCCTCTGTGCATGCGCAGAGGGGTTTTGGCAATCCACAGTGACCAGAGGACCAGTTTGGAAGCGTGAACCGCCAATCATTGCTGCTGTTTTGGTGAGTGGTAGGAAATTTCCATTACCAGTTCTAAAGAACTGGTCCAAATCAGCAGCAACCCACCACTGGTGTGTCTTATTTTCTTAACAATATCCCAAGTCTGAAACAACCACTGCCCATCAAAAATAGAATTCTTTATTGGCCAAGTGTGATTGGACACACAAGGAATTTGTCTTGGTGCATATGCACTCAATGTACATAAAATAAAAGATATATTTGCCAAGAATCATAAGGTACAACTTAATAATTGCCCCGGAAGCGGAGTAAAGACGCTGAGACATATTGTGGATTAAATAAAGGGTCATTTTATTAAATTAACATAAATTTAAATAACGTAACTTTAAATACGTAAATTTAAATATTTAAATTCAACATAACTAAGGACCTGCAGAGGCCAAAACTAACGGGGCGGAAATTCCTACTAGAAACTTCCTTGGCGACATTGGGCAAAAACTCCTTGCTGAACCAGGTGAAGGTAGCCACCTTCACCTGGATCCAAGCCATGCCCCTTGGTCATGTGGGAGGAGCTCATCCTCCAATCCCCGTGGGAAATTGGATCCGGTGATTCCCATGGACATCCTCTCTCCAATCCCCAATGTTGTTCCAACCTCTAGTTCCTGGAGAGAGGCGGTCCATCACCCTTTAAAAGGATGCCCAAAGGAGCATGCGCAGTCGCTTCTAATTGCCCATTTCCGCCCCTAACCTGCCAAACCCCAGTGACCAAAGGGAGGCCTATGCTGACATCTATGTGTGCCGCACCCCCTAACCAATCCAATCCGTACCGTCAGTGTGGAATAGGTGAAAAAATGGCTGCCTCTAAAGGGAAGGCTGCAAAAAAATTCCTATTCGGCCCCTAAGCAATCTCCTAAGGACACACTGTTAATAGCAGAGGGTGGGCGGGTGTTCGCTTCCCAGGGCAGCAACAGCAAGGAGGAGGTCCTGTTTGGATCGCCCTTAAATAGGGCGATCTAGGACCTTTCCTTGCATCCAACATGCAGCGCACCTTCCTGGCATGCTGCCAAAAGCCAAACTTCCGGTTTTACTGGAAACCGGAAGTTCGGGGCTCCATGGAGCCGCCAGCAGCGTCCCCCTCCTCCAGGGGCAATTTCGACCGGCGGTTTAAGCCGCCGGTCGGGCATTTGTCATAGGGATCAAATAAGCAATGAGGAAACAATCAACATTAATAAAAATCTTAAGGATGTTGTCAACGTCCCAAATAGCATCTGGGAAATAAATCAGATTCCAGTCGAGTTCTCTCACATAAGGTTCAATTTATTATCAGAGCCATGTTGGTCAAGCTATTGCCATTCCAATACTAACTCCCTTCCAGTACCCCACCCAGGTTAAGGTCCATCCCATATCCCCACACCCACAAGTTCATCACGAGGACCACTCTGAGTGCAGGGACTCCACCAACTTCCTCTTTTCTTCAGTTGAGGCAGAACAAAAGATGGCCTTGGACTCTAAGAAAGAAATTTGTTGTAGCTAGTAACTTCCCTCTCATTCACTACCCCTCCCAATCCCCCTAACACTGTGGCAGGCCAAAGCCTCTAACTCCAATGATGGCTTTCGGCCTGACAGATAAAAGCAACAAGTTACAGTCACACAGTTATAAGTGGGAGGAAATGGGTGATAAGGATGATGAGAAAAATCTAATGGTAATGGTAGGGGAGACTTAGTAAATAGTTTGACAATGTCAAGGGAATTATTTGTTTAGCAGAGTGTTGGAGTTTGAGAAAAAACTGTTCTTGTGTCTAGTTGTCTTGGTGTGCAATGCTCTGTAGCGACGTTTTGAAGGCAGGAGTTGAAACAGTTTATGTCCAGCATGCTCAGATATTCCAAAGTTTAGGACATAATGTACCATAATATGAACACCTGCAACATTAAAAAGTTCCCCATAAATCTACTTAAGCACATTAAAATATTGTGAGTATTTCACAAGATCCAATTATATCAGTCAGTGACCTCTCAAGTTTTTGACATTACCAATAGAGAAAATCTGGCATCCATCATTTTGGAATATATTCTTCAGAGTGTTTCAGAAAGCTTGAAATAAAACATTTTGATAAATCCCTTTTAATTTTAAATCTGCTAAAACATTCACATTTTTAGTGTGGAATAGTTTAATGTTCCATAAGATATTTGCGCCAGGGGTGAATTGCTCTTGGTTCACTCATGCCTGTCGGTCATCGGAGAGCCAGTCGCAAACAGAGCGTGAGGCTCCTCCTATCTACCCAGATGCTGCCATTTGGGTTCTTTTATTCTCTGTGCATGCACAAACCATTCTGTGCATGCGCAGAGGGTTAAAGGAACCCAAATGGTTCCTTTAACCCTCTGGTGGGTGGGAGGAGCCTCGCACTACCCTCGCGACTGGCTTTCCAACGACCGTCAGGCACGAGTGAGCTGGGAGCATTTCATTCCTGATTTTCACTCCTATTTTTTTCTCTTTTATTTGTGTGGCATAGGTTCAAATTGGGCATTGCTTTTATACATATTCTTCCTCCCTCCCTTCCTCCCTCCCTTCCTTCCTCCTTCCCTCCCTCCTTCTGATGTATTATGCAGCTGTAGCATAACATCCCTGTACAATCTGCTTGTGGTTTATTGTTACCTTCTACATGTCCACACGAGATAGAAACAGTACGACCAGATATATTCAGACTTGTGCATCATTATTCATATAGCTCGGCTTGTCTTACCTCCAACCCTCCTTTTTTTAATCTCCAGAACACAGGGACAGTAGTTAGAATGTTTTTGGCAATTTTGTACACCTACGAGCATAGTTCCCTCTAAGCTGAGCAGTGAGCAATCGCTCACTTAAAAATCATCATCAACTCAGAGTTTTCCAAACCTGCCCAGAAGCCGAGAGGGAAAGAGTGAGAGGGAAGGAGAGAGAGAGGAAGAGAGGAAGAGAGAGAAACAGATAGAAAAAAGAGAGGAAGGAAAAGAGAAAGAAAAAGAATGGGAGTAAAGAAGAGAGAAAGAAAATCAAAATCTAGTTTGAAACTAGCTCAACTATTTAAGTGGCATTTTGATATTGATAGAGTTGCCCTATTATGAGCTCACTGTTATAGACACACAGTACAGTATTTTATTTTGAAATTCTCTGAGGCAAAACAGGGTGGGTTTTTTATTTGTTTGTTTGTTTGTTTGTTTGTTTGTTTGTTTGTTTATTATTTCTGTGCCGCCCAGTCCCGAAGGGACTGCCGCTCAGACACTATACTTTTCTGCCCACCGCAAAAAAAAATTAGAGGGAACACTGCCTACGAGTACAACTTTATGCACATTATTAAATCAGGATTTATCCTTGCTGATCTTTAGTATCAATTTAATTCTATGGGCAGAGGATTTTTTTAGAATATCATTTGCAGGATTACTCACCTCTATGAATACAGTAAATACTGTACAAAGGAAAATGTTCCTTTTGCTCTGACCACAAGCTTCTAGGTATCCTGAACATTTTTTATAGTTTATAAATGAAAAGCTACATTTATATTCTGCTGGATTCATACCATACAAGACATGATATGTCTACTTCTAAGCCCCACAATTTAAGGATGTGAACAAATTAGGCAGCTGGGAAAAGCAACATTGAGGATAATCAAAGGACTAGAAATTGAACTCTGAAGAGAAGCTGAGGGAATTGGGTATGTTTTACTTTGAGAAAAGATGTGATGGCAATATGATAGCACTGTTCAAATATTGGAGCACCATCTGTTGTGTACCTTACTTTGGAAATGACCATTTTAATGCTATGATTCTCTGATCTCAATGCCAGGTCTTAACAGCAGGGAAGTTCCTGTATTAACATAATCTATAAAGCTTTCCTATTAAGATCCCTCTATTTTAAAAGGAATAAACTATAAATGATGCCAGGTAAATAATAGCATAAATAAATAGTTGCAATATAACTTAGTTTTAAAATTCAGTTTTTAAACTTCCGGTCAGCCATTTATTCCAAATAAAGCATCTTATTCACACACCTTATTCACGAAAAGGACGCCACAGCGGCGCTGCAAGCAAAGGGCAGTCCTTTCATGTAAAAATAAACATGTTTGTTTTTACATGAAAGGACCGCCCTTTGCTTGCAGCGCCGCTGTGGTGTCCTTTTTCATAAAAATAACAATGTTTATTTTTATGTGAAGACCTCCCTTTGAAGGAGCTGGGGAATCCCTCCCACAAAGAGATTCCGGGGGCGGAGTTTTGACCTCACCGGCAGGTTGCTAAGGACGCCAAGGTGATCACTTCCTGGATTCCAATTAAACCTCCGGAACCGCCTTCTACCGCACAAATCCCAGCGGCCGATAAGGTCCCACAGAGTTGGCCTTCTCCGGGTCCCATAAACCAAACAATGTCATTTGGCGGGCCCCAGGGGAAGAGCCTTCTCTGTGGTGGCCCCGACCCTCTGGAATCAACTCCCCCCAGAGATCAGAATGGCCCCCACCCTCCTTGTCTTTCACAAATTACTCAAGACCCACCTATATCGCCAGGCATGGGGGAACTGAGACATCCTCCCCCAGGTTTTTATATTTTATGTTTGGTATGTATGTGTTGCATGGTTTTAATTGCTGGGGTTTTATATATGTTTTATTTTTAATATTAGATTTGTTTCAGTGTTATATTGTTTCTATTATTGTTGTGAGCGGCCCCGAGTCTTTGGAGAGGGGCGGCATACAAATCTAATAAATAATAATAGATAATAATAATTGCTGAGCCATCAAATCACACACAGCCACCAGTATTTATAGAGGGAAGGCAGCTCAGGTCTCACTGTGTTCGCCCTAGAACAAGGACAGAAGCACCAGCCTGAAGATGACGAGTGGGACCTCGTCGAAACATCGCCAGAAATTTCTGAATCCTACATGGGAAGAAACCTGAATATGCCAAGACCGTCATACCTGCACCCGTGAAAATCTACAGGCGTATTTTCTATATACCATTTGAATTCAAAAGCAATATATCTATTTACATATTATAAGGTAATTCTAACTTATTTTTTATACCTTGGTATCAAATTCTACTAACCACGTATCCTCTTACCATCTCCCATTGTCACATCAGTTCCCGTAGATTAGTTTCATTGGCCAAATTCATCCTCTTATCCATAATCTCAGACTGAATATGATCCACCATGTACCGATACCAATTTTGTATGGTCCATTTTGTTGCATCCTTCCAGCCTAGGACTATTACCCAGTTTATTTTATCTCATATTTCCCAGCAGAGATAAGTGTCACATTTTGTTTCCAGATTTCAAAGAATAAATATAGAGTAAACCACTAAAATCAATGCAGTTACTAATTTGTTCAATCTACAAGCTGCCACCAGCCTTCCCCCTCCCCATTTCCTCACTCACTCCATCCACTTCCCTCCTCTTCACCCATTCTTCTCATCCCACTTTTTATTTTAACCCATGTCCCATCAGGGAGGAAAAAACCAGTTTCGCATAGCTAATGGAAAAACATTCTGCTTAACACCAACTCAAATTAGCCAGTTCATTCAGTGAGGAGAAAATATACTCACACAATAGAGCTCATTAACTTTGGAGCATAAGAGAAAACGCAACTCATTTTCACCCTCTCAATCAATGTTGTGAATGTGAATGAAGCATAGGCATATTGCCCTGTAAAAGCAAAGTCATTATATAGCAAAAACAGCATCCCATACCACCATCCTTTTCTGGCTGGGTGATTCTCATACACACATCGCACTTTGAAAAATGTTTAAAATTGACTTTCTAAATGAACTTCGGTTTGCATTAATGTGCAGCAATTCAGTATTGGAAGGAGCCAATGGAAGAAGTTTGAAATGTTCATATTAAATATTCATGAAGAAGGTTCCAGAGTTCAGAATCTGCATGGAGCCTCCTAAGCCATCCTGATTGGTTGCTTCATTTGGCGGGAGACTTGTTACCATTTCAGATAGAGTTTGTTACATTGTGAACCCTATAAATACAAAGCCGCGACACTTTCCTAAGAGCGATTTTAACTGTAACCCGTTTGCGTTAACCCTGTCAGCTCTAGCCGAATAAACAACTGCTAATTCTACCAGTTAACTCTCCTGTTGTGGTTAGCTCTGGCCCAGCTCCTGCCCCAAGGACTGTGGATGTGAGGGAGACATCCACATGCTGCAGGCCTGTTTTGCCCCCGGTGGAATCTGATGATGAAGGCTCCTCTGACCAAGAAGACATGAGTGACAGGGAGGAGGAGAGTGTGGCAGACAGCTCAGAAGGAGATCAATTATCTAGCTCCCCCTTGGATTCAGAACAAGAGTTAATGATACAGCCACGCATGCGGAGAGCGATGCATAGGCAACAACAACTGAGAGATTATTATCAATGAAAATGAGGCCACCTGTGGTTGGGTGGGGCTGTGGTAATTAGTGAGGCTGCTATAAAGAGCAGCCTGCGGGTTTGGCCATTGTGGAGGATTATCTGATCGTTATGTTTCATGACTGTTTTCCTGACTTTGACTTTTTGTGTGCTGATTTTTCCCTGCTTTGAACCTAAACCAGAGCAAAGTGTGTTTCACTTTGTGAAAGAAGGACTTTGAATTGCCTCACAGCTGCAAGCTAAGTATCACAGGACTGACAAGGGACTTGTATAAATTACCAGTTTGTTTGGAGACCAGTGCTCTTTGCTATATCAAAAGAGGGATTAGTTTAAGTGAATTTTCATTATAAAGAACATTGTTTTGAATTTTCAAATGTGTGTGTGTCTGAAATTTGTACCTGTGAATTTTTGGGATGATTCTACCAGAGAGCCCGACAGAACATCTCCGAGTATTTTTCAGTTCATATTTAGCATGTGAGTCTATTACAGCCTGAACACAGTGTGGGACCGGTAACTTTAAGAATAAAACTTTCTTAGGACCTTAGCAAGCCACTTTACTAGATGAATAAACTGTTAGTTACAAGCAAATAGTTAAATAGTGATTGAGAAAAGAATAAATGGTATAAAAAACAAACACCAGAAATAATGGACCTATAGAAAGTACAAATGATGGTAACAATTCAGCCATTCACAAGACAGAAGTTGTTATATTTCAACAGGAATGAAAATCGAGATGTAGAACAGTTCAGCACCTTTATTGAGCCTCAGCTAGTACTAGGATAGAACTCTGGTGAGTTGCAAGGAAGCCGCTTTTAAGGGCTTCCCTAAAACCCGCCAGTGACAGCCGTTCAATTCTGCCATTGCTATATTGGCCAATCAATGGCAGCTATGCAAATTTATTCCATACGTTAGTACGTAACAGAAGTTGGGAGATAGCACAACCATTTTCTCATTATAAAACTGCTGGTGATAGAATAATAAACTCTTAGTTCCTACTCAAGGAACAAAAAATAAAATTGAAACTTCTTGATGACTCATAATTTAGCTTTTTACATTTTAAATCTGTCCTTTAATGTTCTTTTGATAAGCTTGAACCATTCTCAGAGGTTCAAGTAGTCTCATAATATTTTTTTTATCATCACAGCTGTCATTTCTGATGTCAAATTAACATCTACAGTTTCTTTTGTGGAAAGAGTATTTGCTCTATGAAGAGCACTGTAAGAAATTATTGACAAATGATATAACATGTCGCCTACTGGAAGATGAGTGGGTAAGTTAGTGGCTCACTGAGTTTTCCCATTCAATAAGCAACAAAGCCATCCACAAAAGTTCCTAATTTGTATCACTTTTTGATATTCGCTTTTGATCTCTCATCTTGTTTTATGTTTCTGTTCAGTATTTCAAGAACTAAAATAAACAAAAGAGAAGGCAGTGGGCATCTTTGTCTCACTTCTCTTTGGATCTCATATGGTTTTTATTAAAATAACACATTATATTAAAACATAAAACACATCCCACAAATAAACACTGCAGTCCTGAGCAATTCATCCTTACTGTTAATACCTCTGCGGGCAAGGTTGTTATATAGGAGTTGCTGTACTAAGTTATCCTAGATCTCTTAAATCAGAATGAATTGTGGTTTTGACCTAAGACCAAACAGAAATTTGCACAGCTGTTTTAAATTTTACAAAGTGGATTTGATATGATGATTCTGACTGCCTAACCAAGCAAAGGCCTCAGATTAACATACAATTAGTTGACTCTACATCAGTTAAATGAATCATGAGAAATAGGTATATAGACATTTATTGTGCCATTAGTGGTTAGAATGCAGTACTGCAGGCTATTTCTGCTAATCACCAGCTGATAGCGGTTTGGCAGATTAAATCTCACGAGACTCAAGGTTGACTCAGCCCTCCATCCTTCTAAGGTCAGTAAAATGAGGACCCAGATTGTTGGGTACAATATGTTGACTCTGTAAACCATTTAGAAAGGGCTGTTAAGCACTGTGAAGTGATATATAAATCTATTGCTATTCTAGAAGAAATCCATCTCCATTCTACTTAAATTATATTCACATTTAACTATGGTTGACTGAACAAACCCAGCACAATAAGCCAAAAAACAAACTGCATTATGATTTGGCATATTGAATGATCCAAGGCAATTATTCTTAATTCTTATCTTGATTACTTAACAGACTTGCCAAAACAATAGCTTTAATTAGTGTATCTTAACAGAACCTAAATTGGTTCAAGAAAATATAGAGGATGAATGCCTCTAAATGGGCTAGGAATTATAAATCAGATTTGTATGTGAATAAGTCTGTCCTTCAGTTTTGAAATGATATTAAAAACACACACACAAATGAGCTGAATCATCCTTTATTGAATTCAACAGAATTGGTAATTGTCCATTTCAGAAGTATTCCAGATGGATCTTAATACATGCAAGCATCAACATCATCATCATAAAGTTACTCATTCCAAGGCAAGCAGAATTTTGTGCCTCCCTTTCTCACAGAAGTGAGCTGTGGATTTGGATCTCACTAACATAAGAGAATGACAGCCAGTTTGGTGTAATGGATAAAACCATGCTCAAATCCTTATTTTAAAATAAATTTAACTATTTCCTGCAAATACACTAATGTACTTGTCCCAGTGTCACTTCTATTCCCCTGAATTATAAACAAAATATTTTGATTGATTGATTGATTGATTGATTGATTGATTGATTGGACTTGTATGCTGCCCCTCTCCGTGGATTCAGGGTGGCTCACAACATATTAATAACCAAACAGTATACAATAATATAGCTAGATCCAATTAGATATTTCTTTTCCAAAAGGGAGGGTCCATTATGACTTACAGTGCCCCCAAAACAGAAACTGGGTCTATTTAAAACATGTGGAAATATTCATACAGAATGCGACAGGTAGAACTAGTACAAAGAATAAAAGCTTCTTAGGTTCTTGGAGGTGGTCCTTTCATCTGAGCTGAGCAAGAGAACTATCAGAGGAGTAACACTCATTGTAAATACAAGAGTATCCCAGCCCAGCAAACTCCTTATCATATCGGGTTGTCAGATGCCACTTGATACATCAATAAAGCAGAGTTCAACCCAAATAAAATAAATAAATAAGGTACACCTTATATCAGTTTTACTGGGAATCATTTTGTTTGATAATGTTCTTCCTTATTGTATCATTGTATCATCATTGTATTAGAGTTCATTTATGATCTCTAATTATCCAAGTGCCAGAGCCCTCTGCAACAGCATTGCTAAGAAGGCTTTAAGAGTAGTTAATCTAATCTTGTGTAGCTTCTTCTCTGGTGATACTTTTAATCAGAGCATATAAAACATTTGCTAGACCAATTCTTGAATACAGCTCATCTGTCTGGAACCCACATTACATATTGGACATTAATACAATTGAGAATGTCCAGAGATGTTTCATGAGAAGAATCTTCCACTCTTCTGCCCGCTGCAGAATACCTTATGCCACTAGACTTGAAATTTGGGGCCTAAAAAATTTAGGACTACGCCGCCTTCAATCTGACCTAACTGTAGGACTCAGATTTATGTTTTACAATGTCCTACCTGTCAATGACTTCTTCAGCTTCAACTGCAGCAATACACAAGCTCACAATAGTTACAAACTAATTGTTAATGTAAACTGCTCCAAACTTGATTGCAAAAAAAATCGACTTCAGCAACTGAGTGTTCAATGCCTGGAATGCACTATCTGACTCTGTAGTTTCTTCCCCAAACCCCCAAAACTTTAACCTTAGAATGTCTACCATTGACCTCACCCCATTCCTAAGAAGTCTGTAAGGGATGTGCACAGGCACACTAGAGCGTCTAATGTCCATGTCCTAATGTCTCCTTGTATTTGTAAAATATCAAGAATAGAATAGAATAGAATAGAATTCTTTATTGGCCAAGTGTGATTGAACACACAAGGAATCTGTCTTGGTGCATATGCTCTCAGTGTTCATAAAAGAAAATATAGATTTGTCAAGAATTATGTGGTACAACACTTAATGATTGTCATAGGGTCAAATAAGCAATGAAGAAATAATCAATATTAATAAAAAATTTAGGACACAAGCAACAAGTTACAGTCTTACAGTCCTAAGTGGGAGGAAAAGGGTGATAGGAATGATGAGAAAAAACTAGTAGAAATAGAAGTGCAGACTTAGTAAAATGTTTGACAGTTTTGAGGGATTTATGTGTTTAGTATAGCAGTGTTTCCCAACCTTGGCAACTTGAAGATATTTGGACTTCAACTCCCAGAATTTCCCAGCCAGCAAATGCTGGCTGGGGAATTCTGGGAGTTGAAGTCCAGATATCTTCAAGTTGCCAAGGTTGAGAAACACTGTAGTAGAGTGATGGCATTTGGGAAAAACTGTTCTTGTGTCTAGTTGTCTTGGTGTGCAGTGCTCTGTAGCGACGTTTTGAGGGTAGGAGTTGAAACAATTTGTGTCCAGGATGTGAGGGGTCAGTAAATATTTTCAACGCCCTCTTTTTGACTCAGTAGTTGTGTACAGGTTCTCAATGGAAGGCTGTGGGGGTTTTTTGCAGTAGTCATAACCATGCCTGTACTTCTTATATAATCACAATTATGTTTATACTTTGTCTGTAATCATATGCATGCTTGACAAAATAAAAAAAATAAAAAAATACAAACTGTTCAAATCAAAATGAACTTACCATGATTTTTCATCTGAATAATAGGACAAAAGAAAATTGTTTTAAAAAAATTAATACTGTTTGCCTTTGGGCTTTATAGTTATCCTGAATACTAGGAATAAATCAGTTTCAGTTGTTGAATTGAATTGCAGAAATGAATTGTTTGTTCATTTTTTTCTTAATGATTTAATTTGAGCAGCAATAGCAGTGCAGATCAGCAGGAAGGAAACAACCCATTGTCCTTTGCGCCATTCTAGATAAAGAAGCATGATGCCTTAATCTAATATGATCCTGCTGTGGATAGTTCAGGGGGAAAAGCTAATTTCCCATTCTAAATTAACTGTTCCTATAAATATTATACAGCTTTCATTTTATCACAGCGAGAGAGACAGCCCAATGAAAATCAGAGCAATAAATGTCTCTTTGGGTCAGTGTGAAGAATCCTGTGACAAACTCATTTCTCATAGCCAATTTGAATGCATGCATATATTCTGTTCTAATTAGTTATTTGAATACATGAATAATAAGTCAAATAATGGGTGTAACCTCAGAGAAATGAAAGCTCTCATGACATTAATTGTGACAAGCAATGAATACCCAAAATGAATACCAATGGAAAATTCATTTTTTCTTGACAATGAACTACTTTTCAGTGCATATATATATGCAAAAGGAAAGCAAAGTTGCTTCCTCCCAAATTTGGGAATACCTGAGTTATTTTGACAGAAAACAACCATATGGCTCTTCCCTGGTAAAACAGATTTGGAGGCAAACCTGTAGCTTAGAGGTTAATATCCTGCCTTGCATAGTAAGGGTACATCTAGCTGATGAGAGCTTAACAAGCTCGAAATAGATGTATACTAGGCTCCCTTCCTTTTCACTTATCAGCAAAAATGTGATTGTGTGTGTGTTTTCTGTCAGCAAAAACATGTTACACATACAGAATATAGTGTGTCAGCTATGAATAAATTAATTAACTGCCTTGGAAATTGCCCTGGGTTGGGCCGAGAGGCAAAAGGAAGCATTAAGCTCCTCCCATAATTGGGTATTCCAGGGTGATTCGACAGAAAAACATATAACACTTCCCTGGTACAAAGCTGAAGGGATTGGATACTGTAGCCTAGAGGTTAATTCTCTGCTTTACAAGGCAAAGGCTGCTAGTTCAAATCCCAGTGAGGGTATGGCTAGCTGATGAGGCCAGAACAAGGCTGAAATAGATCTATCCTAGTCTTCCTTAATTTTCAAATTCAGCAAAAACATGTTACACACAAAAAACATGTTTTACACACACACACACACACACATATTGTGTGTGTGTGGTTCTTTTACAAATCTTTGGAACTAGACTAGCAGTTAACAATATTCCCTCAGCATACCTTCCTGTGAAGTTTTTTTTAAAAAAAATATAAACATATATTTTTTAAAAACACATATGTTTATATTTCAAGAGGCATTGCACACACACACACACACACACACACACAAATTTCAAAATATAAATATATGTGTTTTTAAAAAAAATATGTTTATATTTTTTTAAAAAAAAAAAACTTCACAGGAATGTATGCTGAGGGAATATTGTTAACTGCTAGCCTAGTTCCAAAGATTTGTAAAAGAACCAGACAATCCTAAACCATTGGGTCATTTTTCAGAAATATTTTCTTACCTAAGCAGGGAAACAGAATGACCAGAAAAGCATTGGAAACAAGAACAGCTTCTTTTTTCCTGCTGGCTTCCCCATTGATTCATTGAAAACTGGCAAGGATCACTGGAAATGGTGCTTGTTGCTCACCTGCTCCCCCTCCAGCATTCTGTAAGTTACTTATTATTTATTTTTATTTATTCTTTTTTTTTTATACCACCCTTCTCCTTAGACTTAGGGCGGCTTATAAAATGTTAGCAATAGCACTTTTTAACAGAGCGGGCGTATTACCCCCATAATCTGGCTCCTCATTTTACCCACCTTGGAAGGATGGAAGGCTGAGTCAACCTTTGGTTGATGGTGATGAGGTTTGAATTGCTGACCTGCAGATCTAGCAGTCAGTTTTAGTGGCCTGCAGTACTACACTCTACCCATTGCACCGCCTCGGCTCATCCAATCTATTTGAATTAACTTGGTTGAATAATTATTGCCTTGTATCTTTCACTATCATGCAGGTTACAATCAAACAATCAAACAGACATGAGAATTTTATTAGCATATAGATTTTGTCATTTTTCAGTCCTAAAGAGGAAACATTTTAAGAATATTCAGTAGGTTTCTTCTTACTACTTCTTGCAGGGGTAGGATCTACTTACCTTCCCAACCACCTCACGATGGAAGTGCACATTATGCTCACGCTCACATCCCTTCACAGAAATGACCTCTGTGCATGCCTTTGCGCATGCGCAGAGGGTTTTTAAAAAAATCCACAGTGACTGGAGGACCGGTTCAGAAGTGTGGGCCGCCAGTCATCTGTTCTGATTTGGCGAGTGGTGCTAAATTTCCACTACTGGTTCTAAAGAACCGATCTGAACCAGCACCAACCCGCCACTGACTTCTTGACATCCAAATAAATACCATCGGTACTTAAACACAAATTCTCAGGACCATTAAAGTCTCTCTTTGAACATTTCTTTGTCTGGACATGACCAAGCATCCATACTTTGAAGTTTGATAATATTTTTAAACGACAACCAAGAGGAAACTATAAATACCCCAACAACTCTTTGGTGATGGGAATTCGTGCTGCTGGTTAGTGATAAGAATTTGCGCATGAAGCAGGTGTGCCGCTGCACTTACATTTTCGGAAAACTGGTTGTTAATTAGGTACAGCCCACTTCTAAGTTAAGATATCAGGCTAGAAACTGGGAGACTGGGAGTTACAGTCCCACCTTAGGCACAAAGCCAGTTGAGTGACGTTGAGGTTGTTACTGTCTCTAAGCCTTGGAAGCAAAAAATTCCAAGAAAACTGCAGAAACATCCAAGTGGGCAACAGTAAACAAACAAAAAAAACCTCAAAAGCAAATACACACACACACACACACACACACATTTGTGCATCTGTCATGCATAAAATCATTCATTTTTAATATACTAGCCATCTTGGCATTTTTTACCATGGCTTGCATGCATCTCTAATGGGAATAATTTTCATTCAAAGCATTGAAAAGAAGCCGTGTCTTCTGGAAGGCTGCTGTGATGTGGCTGCTTTGAAGGTTGCATCTTAGCTTTCCCATATAGACACAGCCATTTCATTCATTCATTCATTTTTGTCAGGTACGTATTGGTAGTATAGAAAGTATAACAATGATACATGATACTAGTAAGAGAGAAATATTAGGACAAGGGACGGAAGACACACTGGTGCACTTATGCATTTATTTTTATTTATTTATTTATTTTGTCCAATACACAATAATACACAATGAAGGTTATAGAGGATATAGTAGAGAAGAAATACGATATATAGGAGAGACTATAGGACAGGGGATGAAAGGCACTCTAGTGCGCTTATGTACGCCCCTTACTGACCTCTTAGGAATCTGGAGAGGTCAAATGTGGATAGTCTAAGGGTAATATGTTGGGGGTTAGGGGATGATACTACAGAATCCGGTAATGAGTTCCACGCTTCGACAATCCAATTACTAAAGTCATATTTTTTACAGTCAAGTTTGGAGTGGTTAATATTAAGCTTGAATCTGTTGTGTGCTCTTGCGTTGTTGTGGTTCAAGCTGAAGTAGTCTTTGACAGGCAGGACATTGCAGCATATGATCTTGTGGGCAATACTTAGATCATGTTTAAGACATCGTAGTTCTAAGCTTTCAAGACCCAGGATTGTATGTCTAGTTTCGTAGGGTATTCTGTTTCGAGTGGAGGAGTGAAGGGTTCTTCTTGTGAAGTATCTTTGAACATTTTCAAGGGTGTTAATGTCTGAGATCCAATATGGGTTCCAAACAGTATTCTAGGATGGGTCAGGTGAAACTTTTGTAAGCTCTGGTAAGTATGCATGCCCCTTACTGACCGCTTAGGAATCAGGAGAGGTCAACAGGGTAAATTTTGGGGAGTTAGGTGATGATACTACAGAGTATCCAGAACTATGAGTTTCAACGAAAATGCTGGGGGAAGGACTCGGAGGCTTTGCAAACCAACTGAAAGTGTCAGCACAAGAAAAGCATATTTCCTCAAGGAGACACAAGTGCTTCCACAGTCCTAATATTCTTTGCAGGATGTCTTTTTTCAAATTCTTTGCACTGCTCCATTTATTATGTAGTCATCTTTTGTCAATAGTTTTGTGATTGATTGACTGGTGCAGAGTTTAACTGAATAAAATAACTTTTCATATCATTTAGAGTTGAGATAGATACATATACATAGAGTTGCTATAGAATCTCAGTAGTGAGCTTAATTTACCTTCACTATTGATTCGGAACCCTGAATGGGTGCATGCACATACTTGCTTCGTTTCCGCATGGTCCTTCTGCACATTCACAGATCATCTGTGATCAGGGGTGGGTTCTTCCTGGGTCGAACTGGTTTGCCTGAACCGGTAGCAACCCGCTGGTGTCACAATGCTCAGAAGGAATTTTTTAAAAAAATAAATAAAAGAAATGTTAAAAGGATGGCGGCACCCACGGACTGGCACCGACTGATTCAGTTTGGTGATGTTATTGTGACATCACTAATGGAATGCCACTGGTTTGGGCAAACTGGCCCAAATTGGGAGGGGTGGGCTCTCACCACCACATGCTCAGATTAAAGGGATTCTCCATGGCTTGTTCAACTTTGATTGCTGTAATAAATTCAAGCAAACAACCAACAGAGAAAGGTCCTATTTTATTTCTCTCCTTTTTTCTTTTTTGTACATAGAGCTTTTTTGTTTCAAAATAATTCCTGTAATACAAAACTGAGCAGAGAAAATTGGGTTAGTTTGCTTGGAAATACATTTTCTCTATTTAAAGAGTAATTGGAATTTTTATAGATAGTTTTAATTTTAATTGGCTGCTTTATACCTTGGCTTTTATTTATTTCTGTGTTTCTTTATGTTATTATTTATTAATGTATTCTATTGACATTCTTTTCTTTGTACTTTTTTTTAAAAAAAAAATAACAAATCCTGTAATCAGCCCAGGGAATTATAATCATTGGAAGGATTAAAATGATGATGGATAGATAAATTGTTCTGTCCCAGTTTTTACAGCACAGTAATAAACAAAATAAACAAATGTAGTATTCCAGATCAGAGCTTGCCTTTTCTTAAAACTAAAATTCACTGTTTTCTTTCTTTCTAAAGATGCAGCATGATTGCCTTAGTGTATGAGAACCACAAACAAAATATTAAATATCATCACTTTACTTAGTTATATTTAAGAGCCATAATCCCCCCTCCTCCCAAAATCTGATAAGAAGTTTTTGATATGCTGCTTGGTCATAAACCAAAATGTCTAATTGAGTTTTCTTTGAGGGATGGGGGCAGGCAGGCTTTTAAGGCTAACTTTAAACTTTCTAAATTATTTTAGTTCCAGTGTAACCCAAAACTGTCATGTCGAGTAAGCTGAAGCAAGCAAATCGTTCTTAGGGGAATATCTACAGTGCATCCGAGAATTGGTTTTGTGTATCAGATGGCAAGTCATTTCATACTTATTCAAGGCTAACTGCCTCATGCTTCTCAGAAAGCACATCAAATTGTACCATTTAAAAAATGCCAGGTTTGGCTAGCAGCATGGCTCAACGCAAATAGCAACAAATCCAGATACACCTTGAAAATGGTACGGTTAGTCATGCAAGGCATTGGTTAAAATGAAAAGCTCAATAAGAAGAATAAAAGAAAAATTCTGAGAAAGTGAACTTGATGTTTTCATAGTAACAAGTGTGTACAGTACTTAGGTCATGAAATTGCTCTCCTATATTTTAACTTTCCAAGATTCTGAAATGTGTAATTTTTACCTGCAGATATTTCATTCGCCAGCACCAATGCTAGTCAGCCTAGGGTTTGTTTCTGGTTTAAATACAATGAACATCCATTTTACTGGAAGATGTATAGGCAGCCTGTTTCCTGTCCTCTTGTTCTGGATTACTGCAGTACATTTGTGCTCATTTGAATAATCTGATTTCCCAGTTTCTCTTATTGGAGGAAAGGATGGCAAATTAGAAACACAAGACTACAGAAAAACAACCCAGAGTAACCAAGTAACAACTCAATCTCCCACAAACAGGCCACCTATACAACATCTTCCAACAATGTGGATACCCATGCAACTTGATCAAAATAAATGTCTGACCATTCAGCCCACTACTACACAATTGACACAAGCTGTCAAAAAGATAATAATAATAATAATAATAATAATAATAATAATAATAATAATAATAATAATAATAATAATAAATTTATTGTCATTGTCAAAGCA
This sequence comes from Erythrolamprus reginae, assembly GCF_031021105.1. Taxonomy (NCBI): domain Eukaryota; kingdom Metazoa; phylum Chordata; class Lepidosauria; order Squamata; family Dipsadidae; genus Erythrolamprus; species Erythrolamprus reginae. Next base: position 26,383,707 of record NC_091956.1, on the reverse strand, counting down.
ACGAATTGTCATTGGCAACGAAAGTCGTGTGACACTCAGAGACCAGTCCCACCATACATAAAATTAGAATAGCTAAATTTAAAAATAGAATAAAAAATAGAATTAAAAAATAGAATAAAATGTCCCACCCACTACAAATTCCCGACCCTAAACCACTCAACCATCTACATGACAAACCAAGTAATATGGTCCAACAGTTCACTGATGGTGACCCTTTAGTTTGTTGTTAAGTGTGAGTATAGCTCTGGGATAAAAACTATTCAGGAAACTTGTGGTCCGAGTTCTAGTTGTTCTGTATCTTCTGCCAGAAGGCAACAGTTCAAAAAGATTGTAAGCAGGATGAGAACAGTCTTTGAGAATGTTATGCACCTTCCTAGAGCAGCGAGATGTGAAGATGTCATCCAGGGCAGGTAGCTGGAGCCCAATGATGTTCTGGGCAGTTTTAATAATTCTCTGTAGAGCTTTTTTGTTCGCTACAGAGCTACTCCCATACCAAGCTAGTATGCCGTATGTCAAGACACTCTCATAACACTAGCATGCATGATAAATATCTCAGAAACATACTATTACAGTGTCATTGAAGCACACAATCCAACTAAAGCCCTCAAGTAAAGTCCTTACAGGAAAAAAAAATCTTCAATATACAGAAAAAGAACAATATAGATAATTAAGAAATAAATTAGATTGTAGTTTACTCATTCATGACCACCAACTTGCAGTGAGGTGAAAACTCCTTAATCATACAAGACAGACTCAACCATAGTTTCAACTGGGGAAAGTGGAGGCTTTCTAGACCAAGCAAAATCCAAAAATGTTAACTTGTTATTCAGACAAATCAGCCATCAATAGACATTTAGAAATACCCCAATTTATCTAGCACTTAAGAGAGACAGCAAAGATGTGTGTGTGTGTGTGTGTGTGTGTGTGTGTGTCACATGATTTTTTGCTGAATTTGAAAATTAAGGGAGACTAGGATAGATCTATTTCGGCCTTATTTTGGCCTCATCAGCTAGCCATACCCACTGGGACTTGAACCTGCAACCTTTGCCTTGTAAGGCAGAGAATTATCCTCTAGACTACAGTATCCAATCCCTTCAGCTCTGCACCAGGGAAGGGTTACATATTTTTGTGTCAAATATATGTTTTCGTAGATTTTCACGGGTACAGATATGACGGTCTTGGTATATTCGGGTTTCTTCCCGTGTAGGATTTAGAAATTTCTGGTGACGTTTCGGCGAGGTCCCACTCGTCATCTTCAGGCTGGTGCTTCTGTCCTTGTCTTCGCCCTAGAACAACGACAGAAGCACCAGCCTGAAGATGACGAGTGGGACCTCGTCGAAACGTCGCCAGAAATTTCTAAATCCTACACAGGAAGAAACCTGAATATACCAAGACCGTTATATATATATACCCTGTTTCCATGAAAATAAGTCACCCCCGAAAGTAAGACACATAGGAGAGGTTTTGTAAAATTGCCTAATATAAGAAAGTAAGATATAGGAGACATTTCGTTTCGCAGCATTCCCGAACAGAACATATATAACACTGCTGTCCATGAATTGCATCCCAAACCGCTGCATCAATCAGATTTAAAACACATCCAACATGCATCCAACATGTAGCTGCGTGTTTGGATGCATTTTTGCTGCAGCAGGTTGCACCCTACTGTATATTTACTTTCTATTCAAACCGTAAATATTGGTAAATGTACCATACCGTTAATTGTTGTACATGGAAATAATGGTACGGTAGTAGTAAGAAATTCTTGATAGGATTCACAATTTGTCTGGTTATGCTGGTTTTAACAGTACAGTAGATTCATAAGATTCAGAGTTTGTCTGGTTATGCTGGTTTGTGATGACAACTACTGTACAGTATATGATAAATGTTCGGGGGTTTTTTGTTCAGCAATAAATGTGAATTCTTCTTCATTGAAAAAAAATAAGACATCCCCTGAAAATAAGACATAGCACATCTTTGGGAGCAAAAATTAATATAAGACGCTGTCTTATTTTCAGGGAAACAGTGTGTGTGTGTGTGTGTGTGTGTGCATATACATATACACACACCCAAACACATACACACACACATACATATACAATGACATCACTACCAGGAATGAAATTTGCCGAGTCCATGGAGAAGGGCGGCATACAAATCTAATAAATTATTATTATTGTGCCTGTCGATTATCAGAGAGCCGGTTGCAAAGGCAGTGCAAGGCTCCGCCCACCCACCTGGATGCCATCATTTGGGTTCCTTTATCCTCTGCCCCTGCACAGAACACTTTACGCATGCACAGAGGGTAAAAGATTCCAGATGGCAATGTCCGGGCGGGTGGGCGGGCGGAGCCTCACGCTGCCTTCACTACTAGCTCCCCAATGACCGACAGGCATGAGTAAACCGGGAGCATTTCATCCCTGATCACTACTAATAACAGTACATAATTAAATTTTTTTTTTAAAAAAAAAATCCCAGATATGCTGACTTATATTATTAGATTTTGCATTTGTAATATAGGAACTGCTGATTTAAACCTCCCTAAGATAAATGCCAGGTGAGTCTAATGGACTCTCTCGGTTGGAGAGAGCTCACTGTGATTTTGAAATTATTTTACATCAGTTTCTGTTCTAAATATTTATAACATAGCAGAACAGAGAGATGTAATTCTTTATCTTTGCTGTACTGATTTTCTACATGCATGTTGTTTTTAAATTTTAATGTCTGACTTCAATTTTAAAATGACATAGTTATGATTTATACTGTACAATTGTAATTATTCACATCATACTGTGTAACACAGTAAAACTGTTTTCATTTGGATATCATTTTTTGAGTATATATTCAGTTTTGGGAAGTTTGTATATATCCTGCATCAAGTAGCAAATATTGTTCATTAAGAGGGAAATATTGCCCTTGTCAATTTACTTTAAGTTAGCAATTTTTTCTAAAATAAAATTCATATTAAATCTAAATTTGGCAGTGTATCAGAATCAGGTAAACAAGATCAATAATGCAATAATGTAGTATTAATCCTTAAATTCCACCTGATCAATAGTCCAACATGAATATTGAGGATTGAGAAAACCTAATTTAGTAAGACTGGATTCAACAGCTTTGATCTATGATGAGGAAAAATTATCTTGGAGAATTATTGGTGCAAGGCCTTGGGGAAAAGAAAATTAATTTTCAGCCAAAGATTTAAAGAAGCTATACAAATTCTTGCTTCAACTTTGATCAATACTGTTCTTCAGGCATAGGAATGTGTTTGAAACACAACAAGGCTTCTGGAGAATTGCTCTAATACATTTGGATTGAACTCTTTCTAAAGGCATAAAACAAGACGCTAGAGGCCCAAACAGGGTCCCTTAAACTCAGAATCCTCCTTTTGAATGGGGGAGGAAAAAATAGAGAGAGAATAGTACTGTATTAGCTAATCTTTGACCAGATGCAGATGTATATTCACAATGTCCTTTCCTTCAGCCAGTAGCGTATATGACCCCACCAATATACTTAAAGGTGGCCACTTGCTCTACGTTATGACCATTGAGATATCATGAGTGGAGTTTTGGCCTTTTAGCAAGACCACAACCTTTTTCCCCCTGTAGTTTATGGCTAGTTTGTCCTTATTACAATATTGGACGAAGGCTCATAAGCAAGGATGGGCTTCAAAAATTTTAGCAAGGGCTTCTCTGCCCGGTTGCTGGGTGGGTGTGGCCATGGTGGTGTGGCCTAGTTAGCCTCCTTTACCATGTGTGTGTATTTATTTATTTATTTATTTATTTATTTATTTATTTATTTATTTATTTATTTATTTATTTATTTATTCGATTTTTATGCCGCCCTTCTCCTTAGACTCAGGGCGGCTTACAACATGTTAGCAATAGCACTTTTTTTTTTTAAACAGAGCTAGGCTATTGTGTATGTATGTATGTGTGTGTGTTTGCCTTCCCTGGGCTCCAGAGGCTTTCCTTGAGCCTTAGGAGGGCAAAAATGGCCTCACCAGGCTGCGGAAAGGAGCCCATTTTCAACCTTCCCAAACTTCCGGTAGGCCTGTCTTTCATTCTACACAAGCGTCCGTGTGTGCCCTCCACTTTACCTGCATCCAAAATGGAGTGCCTGGGAACTCCTGGGAGGGGGTGGGTAGGTGGGGGCAGCCAGTAGTGGGATTTGGGTAAGGTGACACCATTGGGGGAGGGTTTCCCGTTTTTGAAAAGCATAAAAACAGTAAGACAAGGGAAGAGAGCAAAGTAGCTTGTCTGTTCTGTTTTCAGGCTGCTTCTTATATTGGAAGCAGCATTCTTTCCCCCCTAACACCGGAGAAGTGCATGCTCGATCTCTTTCCCCAGTGCCCAGAGAAAGGAAACACTTTATTCACTCTGAGCCATCCAGAGCGAATAAAGCTGTTCCTTTCTCTGGGTGCAGGGAGGAGGAAGCTTCTCCTAGCGCCCACAGAAAGGAAACGCTTTATTCGCTCTGGGCAGTCCAGAGAAAGGAAAATTGGGACATTTTTAAAACCCCGTGGGACACAGGACAAATTATTAAAAATCGGGACTGTCCCGCCAAAAGCGAGACATCTGGTCACTTTAGGTTTGGGGGTTCTCCAAACTGCACAGAATCTTAGTTAGATTCTGCCATTATTGTCATTATTATGATACTGAACGAGGGCTCATAAGCAAGGGTAGGCTTCAAAAATTTTAGTACCAAAACCCTGCTTTCATGGCTCTTTAAGACCTACAATGGAGAAACTCTACTGCTCAATCCAGTTCCTAACAGTCAGCAGAAAGACAGAACATCACAGTGCCCTGCAAGTACTGTATGTAGTTTCTAAGAATATATACCAATTTTTCACCCTCGCCCAAGTTAGAAGTACCCTTAACATTTTCTCACACTGTACATCCCCAATCACATCTTCCAGAAAATGGTCACAAATCCTTATGGGGGCTAGATTGGGATTCTGAGGAAATCATTTCCAAAGGTGAAGACCCTCTCATTGAGCAATTGGCTGTCGCCAACAGAGACAGGAACAATCAGGAGGTGTTACAGGCATATTTATTTCATTTATTTGTTTGTTTTGTCCAATACACAATAATACACAATGAGTGTTATAGAGGATATAATCAGGTAGAATGTATTAAAGGGGGAACAGAGGAGAAAATAAAGGAGTGTAATATAACTTTGAGAGAATAGCAGAAAAAGATATAGGGATAGAAGAGAAGATATAGGAGATATAAGAGAGACAATAGGACAGGGGATGGGAGGCACTCTGGTGCACTTATGTACGCCCCTTACTGACCTCTTAGGAACTTGGTGAGGTCAACTGTGGATAGTCTAAGGGTAAAGTGTTGGGGGTTAGGGGATGATACTACAGAGTCCGGTAGTGAATTCCATGCTGCAACAATTCGATTACTAAAGTCGTATTTTTTACAGTCAAGTTTGGAGCGGTTAATATTAAGCTTGTATCTGTTGTGCAACGAGCCTGTCCTAACCAGCCAGCAGACTTTGAAACGAAGGACCCCAACCAAAGCAGAGTATCCCATGGAAATGTTCAGTCTGTCTTTGATCTCCTGCTCATTGGATTAGGTGTCCTGCCTCACTCCGGAGAGTTTAGCTGGAGCCCCCCAAAGGAGACAGACAGCCTTTATTTGTTTGTTTGTTTGTTTGCTTGTTTGTTTGTTTGTTTGTCTGTTTGTTTGTTTGTTTGTTTGTTTGTTTGTTCGTTCGTTCGTTCATTCATTCATTCATTCATTTATTTTGTCCAATACACAGTGAGGGTTTTAGTGGGTATATATCTATATACACATAGTAAAATACATGATGAAGGTTATAGAGGAGATACTCATAGTAAAATATATCTAAGAAATAATAGAAAGGAAGGTATAGTAATAGAACATATCAATGAAAGAATAGAAGAAGAGATATAGGAATTTAATAGGCATCTTTTGTCAATAGGAGTCTAACTAGGCAGTTGACAATTTTAAAAGACTCTAAAAAGGCTGACTATATGAAACATATGAAATAATTCAGGCATGATTATCATTGGACCTGGGAAAATTCTGCAGGGCCTACCTATTTTAAAAAAAATTCCAGGCAGTCCTTATTGTCTATTGATTTATGTTTCAGATGCTGGCTGCAAAGAAGAAAGCTAAAAGCAGATAGACGGATGAAGCATGCCTGTGAATGAATGAGGAAATAAACCTAACATGAGAAGACAGGTTAAAAAAGAAAGAATTTCACATATATCTAAAGATGACAGAGCCAAAAGTGGTGAGAATAATTTAGCTGACAGGTGGGGAAAACATATCTTATGCAAATGGCGCTTGATAGTTAGCAGGGAGAATCATTGTGATAATGGACTGTAATAGCATGGTGTCTTATATTCACAAGGCTGGATGAGTGGTACCACTGTAGAATTTCCAGTAAGGAAAGAAAAAAGTAAGATGCCAAATTTAGGCATGCCTGTTCCAGAAGATTAATGGAGGACTTTCTAACAGATCTCAGATATTCTTTTAATAAGAAATACAGTGATACCTCATCTTATGAACCCCTCATCATACAAACTTTTTGAGATAGAAACCCGGGGTTTAATATTTTTTCCCTCTTCTTCCAAACTATTTTCATCTTATGAACCCGCTGCTGCCACTGGGATGCCCCGCCTCTGGACTTCTGTTTCCACCCGTTTTCATGCTGGTGGGATTTCCCTGAGGCTCCCCTCCATGGGAAACCCCACCTCTGGAATTTGCGATACTGCAGGGGAATCTCAGCAGGGGAATCCCACCAGCGCAAAAACGGGCGCTTCAGCTGGCAACAGAAGTCCGGAAGTGGGGTTTCCCAGCGAGGGAAGCCTCAGCGAAATCGCAGCATCGCAAATACTGTGATTTCGCTGAGGATTTCCCTTGCTGGGATTCCCCTGCAGCATTGCAAAAACACGGAAGTCCACTCCAGAGGTGGGGTTTCTGCGAAAACAGGGGCTTCGGCTGACAAAAGGGACGTACATTAGTGCACTGGTGTGCCTTTCGTCCCCTGTCCAATTGTCTTTCCTTTCTCTCACTTATCAAATATATTCTCTTTCTTTCATATATCCTCTCCTCTAAGTTCACTTTTACCCTTATATATATCACTATATGTCTATTTTTCTTGCTATGCATTTGTGTATTGGACGAATGAATGAATGAATGAATGAATGAATGAATGAATGAATAAATAAATAAATAAAAAGGGGTGAATTTTGGGCTTGCATGCATTAATCGCTTTTCCATTGATTCCTATGGGAAACATTGTTTTGTTTTATGAACCTTTCACCTTACGAACCTCATCCTGGAACCAATTAAGTTCGTAAGACAAGGTATCACTGTATAACAATATTGTGCATATCAAAAGTAGGCAACTCTGGTATTCAAGGATTGCCCTGAACAAATGAAGAGGGATAAAGTCTATGAGATGAAGTATACCCATAGATACAATTAGGGGTTTTCAGTTTTACCCTGTTTTTGAGTTTGGGTGGATTTGTACACTATAATTAGCTTATAAATGTATTTTTCTGAAGGTATTGAGGCCTGAAATGGCATGATTATTAACACAGGAGTTGATTCTGAACACAGTTTTGGTGGAATTCATGCCTATGATTTTTCTGTTTCTACCTCCACTTGAATGCAATATGTTTATAATCAATTATTGTAAATTAGTAGAACCAGTGGTGGGCTCCTACGGGTACGATCAGGTACACAGTACCGGCAGCAAAAATTATCTCTTTTTTTCTTTTTTTCCCTTCCGGGCTCTGGGTATATTCTTCCTATCACAGTAAATGAGGTTGAATGTGTATAATTTTAGAAGATCTCTCTCTCTCTCTGTGTACATACACTTTATATAGTAGATAATCAGGGGTGGGCTACTGCCCGGATGTGGGGGAACGCAGTAGGGTAGTTAAAACTCCAGAACACCCAATTTGCACTGAAAGATGTTGAAACAAAATGCATAAGCCACGACCACAGTGTGGTAGTAAAAATTTTGGTAGCCTACACTGGGTAGAACATAATATAAATGACAATTATGTGATAAGAATGATTCATCTGAAGCATTTTAATCCTGTCCATCACTTCAATGAATACCGCCCATTAAACTAACTCTATTCCAGGGGTGTCAACGTCGTGACCCATGGGCTGGATGTGTCATCTGCTGACCATGCCCAACCCTATTTTAGCTAAAGGGGCAAAGTCATGATATGTCACGTGACGACAATGTGATGCCACAAATTTAACGTCTACTCTACTTCAATCAAGACTATACCAGAACAGATCACTTCAATAGTGCCTCACAAATACAGGTTTCTGAAGCTGAATAAAGCAAAAAGCAGCATACAATTATTTCACAGGCAACCATTTTACTTTGTGGAGGCGCCACAGATGAAAACTCCACTCAACTCTCTGTCCAAGGGAAGCACCCATTCAAAGATCAACACAGTCTCAGAACTGAAGGTTAATTTTGTAAGCTACAATGAAACCTATGCTGTTTGAATATGTAGGGGCCTTGAAATTGAACCCAGCAACACCAAACACAGATTCTAGAGAATCTTAACCTGAGGCTTTGAGTATTATTTTTAGTTTAAGGATTCAGGCCATAGAAATCATTGATAAAATGGATATGAATCTCAAAACAGCTTGACCAATTATTTTAGTGATGGATGAAAGTCAGAGGTGGTATTCAAGCTGGTTCAGAACAATTCAGGCAAACTGGTAGCGGCCATTTTGACCATTTCAGAGAACTGCAAATACCACCTCTGGTTGGCCCCACCCTCACATCCTTGCCGATATTCCCTTTTCTTTTTACCTCAGCTGAGTCGTGTGGCAGAGTGGATTGCCGTGCCTCAGCTGAGCTAAACAACAGCTCAACTCACCAGCACCGACACCGAGGATGGTCTTTGTGTGTTGTCACATTTTCAAGTAGCGCATGTGAGCAAATTACATATGTGGAAGGTTTTGTGCATGTGCAGATGCGCTCACGCACATTTTTGGTGTTGCTGGGTGAACCAGTAGGCAAATTATGTGAATCCCACCCCTGACGGGAGTGCTGGAAATGAGAATGAAGAAAAATTATAAGAGATGTTGCAGGAAAGAATGGAGATCTGCATTCCTGCCATGACAACCTCAAATGTGGGTTTGCGTTAAATATTGTTCAGATAAAGCAAAGTCAAGGATACCCAAAACTTATTGAATTTGAAACACGACAAACTCAAACACCTCCACAATATTTCAAAACAGTAGAAATAATACCAGTGAGCTCCTTCAGCAAAAAACCAGGAATTTTAACATCAAAACACAGGAGTGTAACCTATTTTTGATACAATAATCTACACATGTTTAGAGTTTCCAAACAGAGAATGTAGGTTTTTTGCTACACATGAAATGCCACTATGAGGATACCATTGGCTGTGAAAAATAATCTCAGATCAACTGGTAATTCTTGAGCCAAATATCACTATCATCCATTCTCGCCCTCTATATAATAGATCTCTTGGCAGTTGCAGATCAATTTAGGTAGAAAATAATCTGACTGCCATCAGATTAAAAACGGTTTTGCATGTTCAAACTGTTTCTATTTAGCTCAACTGACAGATGTGATGTTTTCCCAGTTTCTATTTCAGTGACATTTTCAATTTGTTATTTATATTTCAGTGAACTGTGGGGGAGTATAAAATGAAGTCCAATATTTAACCTAGATACTATATTTAATGTCCCAGTCAGGAGGGAGTCGAATATTATTAATATAAATGAATAAGATTCCACTACAAGGGTAGACAGTTCAAGTGATTGTTCTTTATATAAACTGGAAACATGATGCAGGTGAAATTGAGAGATGGACGTTTAGATTAATCCTAATCCCAACCCTTTGTGTTTTGCCTTTCTATCATGTTGCTTAATTGCAAACAAATTAATAGAACTCTGTAGGACTTGAGAACTGAGAGAAGAAAAAAGTATTGTTTATTAAAACATTAATATGTTGTTTAGCAAATAATGAGAAAAAAATAATCACCTATATTTGAAATATTTGCCTTTGTCTAGTGCAGAGGTCTTCAAATTTGGAAACTTTAAGAGTTGTGTATTTCAACTCCCAGAATTATCCAACCAACATAGCTGGCTGGAGAATTCTGGAAGTTAAGTCCACAACTCTTAAAGTTGCCAAGTTTGAGGAACCCTGGTCTAGTGACATTAAAAGTTTATGACAATCAAGTTCAATCTGTGCTTGCAAATAATAAACTGTATAGTAGTTCAGATAAATGCTGTCTCACATATACAGTGGTATCTCATCATACGAACTTAATTGGTTCCAGGAGGAGGTTCGTAAGGTGAAAAGTTCGTAAGATGAAACAATGTTTCCCATAGGAATCAATGTAAAAGCAAATAATGCATGCAAATCCTTCAGGAAAATCCCAAACTTTAGAAGGGAGGCGAACAGAGGGCAGGGAAGAGCAGCTAAAGGGGGCGGGTGGAAGAAGCAAGGCTAGGCTAAAGGTTGAGTGGGAAGGAAGAAAGGCAAGGGGGGCTCCCTTTCAGTTCCTTTGCAAGGACGTTGTTCTCTTCAAAATGTTTCCTCCCCCAAGCTGCCCCTCCCTCCTCCCTTTTCTTTCTTAAAAAGACACCCTTTCAGTTCCTTTGCAAGCACGTTGTTCTCTTCAAAATGTTTCCTCCCCCAAGCTGCCCCTCCCTCCTCCCTTTTCTTTCTTAAAAAGACACCCTTTCAGTTCCTTTGCAAGTATGTTGTTCTCTGCAAAATGTTTCCTACTCCAAGCTGCCCCTCCCTTTTCTTTCTTCAAAAAAGGGGGAAAAAAGAAACCCCTTCATCCCAGCAGCAGCTGCTTGGGTTCGTAAGGTGAAAATAGTTCGGAAGAAGAGGCAAAAAAATCTTAAACACCGGGTTCGTATCTTGAAAAGTTCGTTAGAAGAGGCGTTTGTAAGATGAGGTACCACTGTATCACCATGGGAATGGTGGACAAAGTTTTTTTAGATGCCATATCTGTTTTCCTTTCTGTCCTCCTTCTGAAAGCATTTCCTTTATTAAATTTATATTGATAGAGTTGGTGCTTATATTTCCAGCAGAAAATAGTGCATTGAATCTCCCAGAGCCTCTTCTTTCTTGCAGCCCCTCAAATATTGGAACACTGCTATCATGTCATCCCTCATCCTTCTTTTCACTAGACTAGATATACCCAATTCCTGCAACTATTCTTCATATATTTTAGCCTCCACCCCCCTCATCATCGTTGTTGCTTTTTACTGCAATCTTTGTAGAGTCTCAACATGTGTTTTACATTGTGATGACCAAAACAGGATGAAGTATTCCAAATGTAATCTTACCAAGGCTATACGAACACTTCGCAGGATCTTGATTCTATTCCTCTGTTAATGCAGCTCCGATTGCATTGGCTTTTTTAATGGCTGAAGAACATTGCTGGCTCATATTTGAGTGATTGTCTACTAAACTCCAAAATCCCTCTCACAGTTACTGCTATTCAGCCAAGTTTCACCTAATCTGTACCTCTACATTTAGTTTCTCTTACCTAAAACCTTACTTTTCTTAACACCTAATTACATTTTGTTAGAAAGGGCCCTGTCTTCAAGTCTGTCGAGATCAATCTGAATATTGAGTCTATCTTCTCAGGTGTTGACTACTGTATTTCTGCCAACTTAGTGTCATCTGCTGACACCAAGCTGATGAGTTCCCCTTCTATTCACTCAACTAAATCATTTATAAAGACATTGGGTATTGGGCCTAAAACAGAATCCTGGGATATCTCTCTGCTTACTTCCCACCATGTAGATGTAGTTCCATTAAGGACTACACATTGAGTGCAGTTTGTTATTACAAATCCATTATGTCGTGATGCTGTCTATCCCACATTTTTCTACCTTACCAAGAAATAGGCTATGTTCTACTTTGTCAAATGCTTTACTGAAATCCAAAATGATGTCCACGTCATTTTGCTGATCCACTAATTTAGTCACTTTGTCACAGAATGAAATGAGATTTTCTTGGCATCATCTTGGTAGAAGCCAACAAACCCACGTTGGCTTCTGGTTATAACTTTGCTTACTTATATGTGTTCACAGATCTGTTTCTTGATTATCATTTTCAGAATCTTTCCAGATATTCAAGTCAGGCTGATTGGTCTATAGTTTCCTGGATCTGCTCCCCTGCCCTCCCTTTTTTTGAAGATAGGGATAACTTCAGCTCTTTCCCAGGACTCAGTTGTCCATGATCTTTGAAAGATATGGTTCAAAGGTTCAGAGATCACATCTGCCACCTCCTTCAGAACTCCAAGATGTAATCCATCAAAAATCATGGTGATTTGAATTTGTATATAGTGCACAGGTGTTAGTTGGACTCCTTTTGTAATTTTTAAAATGTTTTTTACAAGGCAGAAACTAGTCTTACCATACGAACCAATCTTTGCATAATCCCAAACATAGCCTATTATTATTATTATTATTATTATTATTATTATTATTATTATTATTATTAATTAGATTTGTATGCCGTCCCTCTCCAGAGACTCGGAGCGGCTCACAATAACAAAACAGTACAAATCCAATGATTAAAACAATTAAAAAACCCTTAATATAAAAAGCAATCATACATCTCATACAGATCCAGATGACATTGTTTCGTCGACGGGACCTGGCCAACTCTGGTCACTGGGATTTGTGCGGCAGAAGGTGGTCTCGGAGATATTCTGGTCTGATGCCATGAAGGGCTTTATAGGTCATAACCAACACTTTGAATTGTGACCGGAAACTGATCGGCAACCAATGCAGACTGCGGACTGTTGGTGTAACATGGGCATACTTAGGGAAGCCCATGATTGCTCTCACAGCTACATTCTGCACATTCTGAAGTTTCCGAACACTCTTCAAGGTAGCCCCATGTAGAGAGCATTACAGTAGTCAAACCTCGAGGTGAATAGGGCATGAGTGACTGTGAGCAGTGACTTCCGGTCCAGGTAGAGTCGCAACTGGTGCACCAGGTGAACCTGCACAAATGCCCCCCTCACCACAGCTGAACGATGGTTCTCTAATGTAAGCTGTGGATCGAGGAGGACGCCCAAGTTGCGGACCCTCTCTGAGGAGGTCAGTAATTCCTCCCACAGGGTAATGGATGGACAGATGGAATTGTCCTTGGGAGGCAAAACCCACAGCCACTCCGTCTTATCAGGTTTGAGTTTGAGTCTGTTGACACCCATCCAGACCCCAGCAGCGTCCAGGCACCGGCACATCACTTCCACTGCTTCGTTGACTGGACATGCATAAATGTAACAGCAAGGAGGAAATGTTGGGAGACATTTTCAAAACTATTGCTTGTTAAGTTACTACTTTTTCATCATTTTCAAATCAAAATATATATCACTTTTTTCTTTCTATCCATTACAAATATCTTTACACTTCTTCATACTTGTGAAGAAAGCTACAGAACTTCTAATTAAATACTGCCTCCTTAAGCATAACAAAGGTGCTTTAGTCAATTGACAAGGAGCCCAGCATTTTCATTCCTTTTTAATCCTTTATCTCTCTAATGTAGCACATTCCTCTAATTTCAACACTGCCAAGGACCTTTCAATCACACTGACATATATTCAAAACATCTCACTAAAATTAATACATTCTCAGTTTCTACCACCCAAACCTGATAATGTATTAACTCGAGAATTCTTCTTGAAATCAAGAGCCTGGGTATAATGGCAAGAAAGAGAAAAGGAGAGAGAATTTTTTGCTCTTTCCATAAATAACTTTTTTTTCTTAATCAGAAGGATGTATGAAAATTTAGCTGTGACGTTATGCACACTTATGAGTGAGAAAAACTAAATGAATCAAGTGGGATTTTCTTATAGCTAAACAGACAACAGACTAAATGTGTTTTCTATTGTCCCAGAACTTACATTTAAAATATAAAAAGACATTTTCACAAATGAAGGAGAATATATGTGTCCCAGGATAAAGTTGCAGGATCCAATCTGTGTTGGTTACTGGGACCAGAGGTTTAGCCTTCATGCTGGAACCTATCCTCATGGAACGTCTTTCTAGCAGAATGCATGCGCGCTAGAACATATCCCCATGTCAACTCCCTCCCCTCATGTATGCGCACACCCGTGTTGCCACTGCGCATCCACACAGTCCTCAGTGAAGCCTGGAATGGTGGAAAAACTGCCAAATAGGCAAACCGGAAGTTCAGAAAGACGGACTTTCAGTTTGGCCAGTGTGCTGTTTTTTAGGAAGCTTCCTGAAACCTCAGATTTATTTATTTTATTGATTTATTTATTCATTTGTCCAATACACAAATACTTAGGAAGAAAAATAGACCTGTGATAATATAAAAGAGGGTGAAAGTGAACTTAGAGGAGAGGATATATGAAAGGAAGAGAATATATAAGATAGGTGAAAGAAAGGAAAGACAATTGGACAGGGGACGAAAGGCACACTAGTGCAGTGATTTTCAACCTTTTTTGAGCTGCGGCATATTTTTTACATTTACAAAACCATGGGGCACATTTTTTTGGGGGGGAGGCTAAAAAAAGTTTGGACAAAAAAATTCTCTCTCTTCCTCCCTTTCACTCTATTTCTCTCCCTTCCTGTTTTTTCTCTATTCCTTCTTTCCTCTTTTTTGCTCTCTTTCTCTCTCCCTCCCTACCTCCCTCTATGTCTTTCTCTCTCCCACCTTCCCTCCCTCTCTCTCTCTCTTGCTTTCTTTCTTTCTTGCTCTCTCTCTTGCTTTCTTTCTCTCTTGTTCTCTTGTTCTCTTTCTCTCTTGCTCTTTCTCTCTTGCTCTTGCTTTCTTTCTCTCTTGCTCTTTCTTTCTCTTTCTTTCTTTCTCTTGTTTTCTTTCTCTCTTTGAGCTTCGTGGCACACCTGACCATGTCTCGTGGCACACTAGTGTGCCACGGCACACTGGTTGAAAAACACTGCACTAGTGCACTTATGTACGCCCCTTACTGGCCTCTTAGGAACCTGGAGAGGTCAATCGTGGAGAGTCTAAGGGAGAAGTGTTGGGGGTTAGGGGTTGACACACTTGAGTCCGGTAATGAGTTCCACGCTTCAATAACTCGATTGTTGAAATCATATTTTTTACAGTCAAGTTTGGAGCGGTTCGTATTAAGTTTGAATCTGTTGCGTGCTCTTGTGTTATTGCGGTTGAAGCTGAAGTAGTCATTGACTGGTAGGACATTGCAGCATATGATCTTGTGGGCAATACTTAAATCGTGTTTTAGGTGCCGTAGTTCTAGGCTTTCTAGGCCCAGGATTGTTAGTCTATTTTTGTAGGACATTCTGTTTCGAGTGGAGGAGTGAAGGGCTCTTCTGGTGAAATATCTTTGGACATTTTCAAGGATGTTGATGTCCGAGATGTGGTATGGGTCCCAGACAGATGAGCAGTAGTCTAGGATGGGTCTGGCAAAAGTTTTGTAGGCTCTTGTGAGTAGAGTGAGATTGCCTGAGCAGAAGCTGCGTAGGATCAGGTTAACAACTCTAGAGGCTTTTTTGGCGATATTGGGTCATTCAATATTAGTATTCCAAGGTCTTTTACAGAATGTGGGTTAGCAGTGAGAGATTGTTTATTCAGTTCGTATGTGCGGTTTGGATTCTTTTTGCCAATGTGGAGGGTAGAGCATTTGTTGGTTGATATTTGAAGTTGCCAGGTGTTAGACCAGTCTGAGACAAAGTCCAGGTCTTTTTGGAGAGTGAGTGTGTTATCAGTGGTGTTGAAAAGTTTCAAATCGTCGGCAAAAAGAACACAGTTGCTTTCGATATGGTCACAGAGATCATTGATGTAGAGAATGAAGAGAGTAGGACCTAGTATGCTTCCCTGGGGAACACCGCTTATGACAGGGGCGGGGGTGGAGATGGCGTTACCAATTTTGACAATTTGTTACCTGTTTGACACGAATGCAGTAATCCAGTTGTGGAGGAGTCCTGAGATGCCATAGGATTTGAGTTTTAGGAGTAGTTTTTCATGGACCACTGAGTCGAAGGCTTTGCAAAAGTCTATATAAATTGCATCAATGGATTGTGAAGAACAGCACAACGGGCAAACTGGAAGTTCGTTTTTCCCCAACTTCTGGTTTGCCCACTTGGCCATTTTTCTCACTCTTGGGCTTCACTCTGAAGCCTCCAGAAGGCAAAACTGCCTTCCCCGAGGCTGAAAATCATCTGGCCAGCATGCATATATGTGCTGGAACTGACATAGGGCAACACCTCGCATGCCATCTGATATGGCTCCATGTGCCACGTGTGGCACGCATGCCATAGGTTTGTCATCATTGCTCTATAGCCTCATGGAAGATTATTTGTAACAAGGAAGGGCTAATGGTTTAACTTCATAAAAACAAAGTAGTCATCTTCCTACATTTTTAAATAATACAATTATTTTAAAAAATGGAAGGGAAGGAAGGAAAAAGGAAGGGGAAGGGGAGGAAGGAAATATTTGTAATATTAAGAGTCAGATTGGGAAAGCAAGGGGAATCTGCTTCACCCAACTTTCCAGTAGGCACCCAACTAAGAGTGCCTACTGGAAGATATAAGAATTGAATGTAGTATGAAGATGAGGAGTTCATTGGATTAATGGCTATTTCTTGAATCAACTACAGTAGTAAGTTTCACTTACCTTTGCTACCGGTTCGGAACTGTGAACGTGCGTGGCACTTCTGCTCATGTGCAGATTGTCTCTGCCAATGTCCACATAAAGAGCTGATAGATAAATTAGTGAAGATTGGACTTAATCCCTGGATAGTTCAGTGGATTTGCAGTTGGCTGAAGCGTAGATATCAGAGAGTTGTTAATGGTGAGTATTCTAAGCAGAGCCTGGTTACAAGCGGTGTGCCACAAGGGTCTGTTCTGGGTCCTATTCTTTGCGAGTGACATAGGGGAAGGTTTGGTAGGGACGGTTTGCCTATTTGCTGACGGCTCTAAAGTGTGCAATAGGGTTGATATTCCTGGAGGCATCTGTAATATGGCAATTGATTTAGCTTTACTAGATAAGTGGTCAAAGCAATGGAAACTGCAGTTTAATGTTTCCAAATGTAAAATAATGCACTTGGGCAAAAGGAATCCTCAATCTGAGTATTGTATTGGCAGTTCTGTGCTAGCAAAAACTTCAGAAGAGAAGGATTTAGGGGTAGTGATTTCTGACAGTCTCAAAATGGATGAACAGTGCAGTCAGGTGGTATGGAAAGCAATGCTTATAGCACAACCAGCAATTGCTACTAGGAATCAAGATAAAGTGTCTGCACAGAAGAATGCTTGGCTGTATAGCTAGAGGTATAACAAGCAGGAAGAGGGAGAGAGTGATCCCGCTGCAT
Source organism: Erythrolamprus reginae (assembly GCF_031021105.1). Taxonomy (NCBI): domain Eukaryota; kingdom Metazoa; phylum Chordata; class Lepidosauria; order Squamata; family Dipsadidae; genus Erythrolamprus; species Erythrolamprus reginae. The sequence goes on along the minus strand of NC_091956.1, from coordinate 26,366,369 downwards.
AGAGCACTGGTGAAACCACATTTGGAATACTGTGTTCAGTTCTGGAGACCTCACCTACAAAAAGATATCGATAAAATTGAACAAGTTCAAAGACGGGCTACAAAAATGGTGGAAGATCTGAAGCATAAAACTTATCAGGAAAGACTTAATGAACCCAATCTGTATAGTCTGGAGGACAGAAGGGAAAGGGAACACGATCGAAACATTTAAATATGTTAAAGAGTTAAATAAGCTTCAGGAGAGAAGTGTTTTTAATAGGAAAGTGAACACAAGAACAATGGGGCACAATCTGAAGTTAGTTGGGGGAAAGATCAGAAGCAACGTGAGAAAATATTATTTTACTGAAAGAGTAGTAGATGCTTGGAACAAACTTCCATCAGACGTGGTCGGTAAATCCACAGAAACTGAATTTAAACATGCCTGGGATAAACATATATCCATCCTAAGATAAAATACAAGAAATAGTATAAGGGCAGACTAGATGAACCGTGAGGTCTTTTTCTGCCGTCAATCTTCTATGTTTCTATGTCTGGAAAGATGGGCGGAGCCTCCCACCGCTACAGGTTCGCCCAAATACAGGTTTATAGGACAACCAGCAATTGCTACTAGGAATCAAGATAAAGTGTCTGCACAGATTAAATGCAATGAACTGAGAATAGGAGGAAGAGAATGTCATCCATTCCTGTGTTTATAAAGTGGCCAGAATCCCATTCTGTCAATGGCCCAAGCAGCAATGTGAATTTGCCTTATGCTCATTTCTGAATTCAGTTCATCTGATAGTGACCATAAAAATGCATATCTATTGCAATATTAGCATACAGCATCTGTCAATTTTCTTTTTCAGGAAGTTCCATCTGGTCTTTCATCTAAACCTCATGCATGAAAACAGTATTATTTGCCCACACCTTTCAGAGCTTTATACTGGCATTTTTATACAGGCATTTTTTTCTCTACCTGTTTTATGTTTGCTTCCTGTAAAATTTGAAAGCTGCGCTGAAAGTTTTAGTTGAACAGCTTAATATCTGTATAATGACTACTATCCAGTATGAATCTGAATGCTTTTTAATTTACCCGGATTAGCTTATTGTGCAGGTTTTAGCCTTCAATTCATTATTTCATATGGCAAATATAAGATGAACAGTGCTTCATTTCTTTTCAGAATGAAACTTGGCATCTATTCCTATTACACATCTTCCAATTGTTTGCAAGGGCTATTCATGCAAATAATATCTTACCTAACGTACTTAGAAATTATCTATCTTTCTGATTGAAAACATACTTAGCAAAACACAAAATACAACCATAGGAACAGATGCAACAAAATCTAAACAGAAGGTAACCGGCAGCTTAATATTTTTTAATGGAAGAAGAATGTGTTCTATTCTGTTACTTAACTCTTTGCTTCTCTACTTCCCTCCTAAATCCACTCTTCTATTTAAATAGAGAAAAGCCTGTAGAGTTGTGGGTTTTTTTAATATCAGTAGAGGAAGTTATAGAACTGGGAGGGAGCCTTAAAAGACCCTGCAATTACTAATAACCCAAAAATATAAAATTAAAATAACAAATAGTGATGTAGAAAAGGCAACAGGAAAGGAAAATGAACGTAGTATTTAAAATATCATTCAGTGTCCAAAACAGGCCTTAAACTAACCAAAATGATTTAATGTGATCATATCAACTTTTGCATAAAATTAACTTGTGATCAATTTTCTAAGAATAAAATCTGGAATACATGTACAGTTGCTATTATTCAGATGCTGTATCACTCTAAATCTAACAGTTAGGTGTAATTATCACAGTCTGCTGACTGATTTAATGCCAATCCAGGAGGACTAATTCAAAATTAAATATTGGCTTTTCAGGCTATAGAATTAATATAATTCTGAATTTTAATTCTATAGTAATTTCTTTCAGTTCTCATTCATTAACTTGAAACCTCCTAAGGTAGCTGATAAAATGCTTACAGTATCATCTATACCTGTGATGGCGAGGTGGCACCCAGAGCCATATCTGCTGGCACACGAGCAGTTATCCAAACTCAGCTCCAACGTGTATGTGTGCCGGCCAGCTGATTTTTTGCTCACACACAGGCTCTGGGAGGGCATTTTTGGCTTCCAGAAAGCCTCCGTGGGGAAGGGGGCATTTTTACCCTCACATCTCCAGGGAAGCCTTTGGAGCCTGGGGAAGGTAAAACACAAGCCTACTGTGGCTACCAGAAGTTGGGAAACAGGCGGTTTCCGGCCTCCAGAGGGTTTCCGGGGAGCAGGGGAAGCTGTTTTCGCTTTCCCCTGGCATTGAATTATGGGTGTGGGCACTAGGGCATGCCTTATAACGTGCACATACACTCTTTCAGCACCTGAGGGGAAAAAAGTTTGCCATCACTGCCCTAGGTCAACTCCAGAGTACTCGGGCAGAGTGAAAAATGGGCCAAATGGGCCCATCGGAAGTCAGGAACTGGTTTGTTTCTGGCCTCCAGAGGGCCTTGGGGGTTGGTGGGGCAGGAATACCAGCCCCACCAGAAGTTGAGAAATGCTGGAGTGGTCATGCGTGCATGCCTGGAGGCGGGGCAGCATGTGAGGCAGCATGGTGGGGCAGCATGGGGCTATGGCCATGAGCACATGCACAATAGCGCACGCATGTGTATAGCTGCCCCGAGTCTGCGGAGAGGGACGGCATACAAATCTAATTAAAAAATAATAATAATAAAAATAAAATAAAATAAAATAAATAAAATAAAATAATAATAATAATAATAATAATAATAATAATAATAATAATAATAATAATAATAATGTGCTTTCAGCACCCGTGGGAAAAAAAGGTTGGCCATCACTGATCTATACAAATAATGTAATTCTAGTATTGTTAATTTCAAATGATGGTGGAAAGGTTTAAGGTTTCCTGCTGTACAGAATAATCATTAATAATCACTTCAAAAAAGAAAAAGTATGGGTTTTGTTAAATATACATATGTGTGTCTGTATTTTTGTGCATGTGTGAGACCTCATAAGGCCAAATTGAACATAATTAGTCAGCGCAATGCCATTTCAATACTAGAGTCACTTGTGCATGGACAAAACTTCCTCATAGTTTGACTACCCTTTTCTAACATACTACAGCTTCAGGAGCAAACATACACAGCAACAATCCTTAGCTCTGCTTTCCACATCCAGGTGAATAACTTGATTTTGAAAGGTATCAATCAAGAGCTATTGCAAATTCTTGCATTTGGCACAGTTTGTCTTTGTTGTTTCAGCGACACCAGCAGAAGACACTCTGCATGGATTGACACCTAAAGGCAAGATCTTATATTTAGTTTCCAGTAGCCTAAAACTAAAGGGCCTTGGGGAAAGAAAACCCACCCAAGAAACCCACAAGAAATATTTGTGAAAATGAAAGCTGGAAAATGGAAAAAAAAAACAAGCAAAGGAATGCAGCCAATCTATTTTCCATCGAAAAGGTTCAAAGAAAAAGAAAAAAAAGGAGGAGAAAGATGAAATACATTCAGGAATAGCTTTCAGAAAATAGAACATATCTTTGAATGATGTGACGACGGGAAAATAAATATTCTACAGTTTGACCTGTTCTGATCATATTGCCATTTTATCATAATGCTTTCTTCTTTCAGTGATTTATTTATATAAAATAAATATATTTATGCATCATAGGCCATCTCACTCACACAGCAACATCCATGCACCTAATTTAATTTAAAGGCTATGTTGATAAGCAAAGAGAATTGATTGAAATATACTGTTTCATAGTATACTTGATATAGTCAATTTGTTAAGTATGTACAGTGATTCCTCGCCACTTCGTGATACACCTTTCGCGGACTCAGTGCATTATGGGTTTTTATAAAATATTAATGGGAAAAATATATTGCGGATTTTTGCTACTTTGCGGGTTTTCTGCGGAACTCAATCTGCCTACATTAGATTGGAAACAACACACGATTGGTTGATTGATGGAGAAGTGACCAACCACAGAATGCTGCTTTGTATCCCGGAGACTGATTGGCTCAGTACAGTATCGCATTGTTTACTTTTCGTCAGTGCGCAGCTTCCCCATCTCTGAGTCTGCTCCTACACTCATCCATTTCACGTGGAGCATTGTTTCACCGCGTAGGTTTAGGAATTCAAAACATTTTACAGTAAGTGTAAAGGTACAATACATGCAGAGAACAGTGTGGGAAAGATTTATGTAGCGTAAAAGCATGGGGGAGGGTTTATACAGGCCTTAAAATAGTGTATAAATACTTAAATAAATATAGCGTCCTTACTTTGCAGATTTTCATTTATCGCGTGTGGTCCTGCAACGTAACACCCGCGACAAACGAGGGATCACTGTATTATATATCCAAACCCACTCTTGTATTTTACATATGAAGTTAATGGTTCTGTGTTTGTTGTGATAAAAGGTCATAATATGGATACGTTATGCATATGTAACTTCTCTTGTGGTTCTGCTGGACTAGCATTTGCACCCAATAATTTCACAAAGGTCTGGCATTCCAGCAAAACTAAAGTTTAACTAATCCTAGGCTTTCTACTGAAAAAGACAGAGAACAATGAAGATTTCCTTTGGACAATGTTCAGAATCAGAATAATTTTAATAAGGTGGAAGAGAGCTCCCCACGCAACTCACATCCTCCACGATCAGCATTAAAAAATGGATTTATGCCATTTATATCTGCCATGATGCTCTGACGCTGAACTAAGAGGTCGTGCAAGGACACTTTATAAAAATAAAATTGGCATTTAGCTAGTGTCACTGCCACATGCAGGGCTTACAGAGGAGAGCGTCTGACACACTGATTTGTATCTTTTTCAAATCTATATCCTGCCGGATTGCCAATTAATTCTTCTACATACATTACAGCTGCCCACATTAGGTAAATAAACACACAACTGAGAGCACAACTGTTTAAAATGCCAGACTATGACTGAACTATGACTACACTACACACTAGGTATAGTTTAAATAACTACCATAGTTGGCTAGTCATTACTTTTTTTGCAACCTGATTTTTTGTAAAGGAGAAAATAATAAATTAAAGCATGATAAGAATGGGCAGCATTTATGAAAAATTATTTTCTCACTTAATTAATGCAGCCTGGGGATGCATTAAATAGGCCTATATACACAATGAACCTTTAAGGAAGAAAAATAAGCCAAATCATTGTAATAATTCTCACTCTGCTTCATAAAGCAACACCGCCTCCCCCATTCGTAGAATTAGTGCCTGAAAATATTGCTTTTATGAATGCTTTTTCTTTTCTTTTTTCTTTTGCAAACACTGCCCCTTCTCAATTCCTCTTATTTTATTCAAGGGTCCTTCTAAGCCAGGGGTTCCCAACAGGAGGGTGCGAGAGGATATTCCAGGGGTTGCAAAAACTTGGGTTTAGAAGTTTCCAAAGCATAGTGCATATGTCATAATTATATGCATGTTAATTGTTTGGTTTATTTATTTTATTTGTTTGTTTTGTCAAGTACGTATTGGTGGTATACAAAGATATAATAATATTTATATATAGGACACCAGTAAAAGAAAAATATTAGGACACGGAATGGAAGGGACACTGGTGCACTTATTACTTTGGTAAGGGGTGCGGGGTAGAGAAAAAGTTGGGATTGGGAACCCGTATCTAATCGGTTCAGTTTCCGTTCCCTTGCCCATTTTCAAGGCGACGCGTGTCCTCCACAGCGATCCTGGCAGATTGGCTCGTCCACTCAGCTGAAAGCCTCCGATTATCATTAAAAAAGCGCATTTAAAAGGGAGTAAATTGCAGTTAATTCAGAGTATTATTTAGGAACTTGATCGGGGGAGTCGGGGGGACGACGACGACAGAAACGCACATATGCAGTCCAATTAAAAGTCTGCTAAGAAGACCAAACTAAGCCTGAGCAGCAGCAGTAGCCCCATATACAACCCCATGGTACTGTATTCCTGCCATTACTCCACTAGAAAGGTAAGTTTCCGCCAAACGTCCCACCGCGAGACGGGCCAAGCTCCTCCCCACGCCAACAGCAGCCAGGAACCTGGAGTCGCTCTCATCCAAAGCCACAGCCCGAGGAGACCCCAAACCCTGATTGGTTAAGTAAAGAAAGCCTTCCACCAATGAGAAAGCGAGCCCGGCATTCGGTGTTCTGCCCGCTACTTGAGGGGAAGATGTTGGAGCGGCTTCCAGTCGGCGGAGCCAGCGGGAGGGCGGCTTTCTCCTGAAGGGGGGGGAAGGTGGTGCCCGCCCTCCCCCCCTCCTTTTTGTCTACTGCGCTCTTCCTGCCCGCCTCCTTTTTTTCCCGGGGAAGGAGGGAGGGAAGGCAGGCAGGCAGGCAGAGCGAAGAGAGCAGCTGCCGCCTCGACGTCGAGTGCTTTCTGGCTCCGGGAGGTGCTGAATGACGAGAGTGCCGCCGGCTGCCTCTCTCTTTCTCTGGGAAGGGGCGGAGAGGAGCGTGCGGGAACCCCCCCCCAAGGAAGAATAGGAGGCGCCCCCATGGCTTCGGTGCGCCCCGGCAGGTAAGGGAGGTCTCGGGATGAGTGGCGGTGGGCGGCGGTTTGTTTGCTAAATATGTTAAATATGTTTAACATTTAAATATGTTAAAGGGTTAAATAAGGTTCAGGAGAGAAGTGTTTTTAATAGGAAAGTGAACACAAGAACCAAGGGGGCACAATCAGGTTAGTTGGGGAAAGATTAGAAGTAACGTGAGAAAATATTATTTGACTGAAAGAGTAGTAGATGCTTGGAACAAACTTCCAGCAGACGTGGTTGGTAAATCCACAGTAACTGAATTTTAACATGCCTGGGATAAACATAGATCCACCCTAAGATGAAATACAGGAAATAGTATAAGGGCAGACTAGATGGACCGTGAGGTCTTTTTCTGCCGTCAATCTTCTGTTTCTATGCTTATTTTTTTTCTTTCTCCACCGAGGAGGCTGTTCATCTGCAAACTTGGGCTCCTCTTTGTTTCCCGCAATAAAAGTTCTTTTAAAAAAATTCTTTTTTCTTTTTGTATTCTTCCCTGGAATAAACGTTCATTTTTTGAAAAGAAATCGCAGAATAAAAGTTCGGGCTATGTGTTTCAAGGTTGTGCAGCCGTGATCTTGGATGCAAAAAATAGATGCTTGGGGAGTGGGGAGTATACAGGAGTAATTTATTGCAAGCATGCCGTTTTTCCTGACTTTGTAATTTTTTAATTTAAAAAAAATCCTAATTTTTAAAGAGGAACCCTCCCCCCCATGTTTAGGAGTTTGCAATTTCATTTTTTTTATGTTGCTTGCTCTGTTAACATCTGTCTTCCTTAGTGTGGTACCAGGTTACCTTGTTCTTGGTTGGATTTATTTTATTTTTTGGTGAGTCCTTGATGCCCTCTAGTGTTTTGTGAGATTCAGAATTATTTCATTGGCCTGGCAATCAAATAGAACTTTAATTATCCTGTGAACATTGTGAACAATTTTTTTTTTAAAAAAAAAACCATCTGAATTTCTAATTGAAGTTATGTGGTCTTGTTTACACATACTTTTTTAAAAGGGAAACAGCAAACTTATGTTTGCAATTTACATGGGATTTTTTCTTTGAAGGAAGAGATGAAAAACGTAAAATTAAATATTTTAGAAAAGAAGTTTAATATTTTTGTGAAATTAAATATTTTAGAAAACAAGCATTTTAGAATATATATTGAAAAAAATGTAATGTAATGAACTTAATATTCAAAGCTGAGGTGCTACCCTGTTTATTTCCAATTGTCTTAGTAGGTGGTATATGTATACAAATCTTAACTAAAAATGTAGAGAAACAATGGCAGAGAATAAATTGCACCCATGCTGGACACAAGTCTTTGGATTAAGCATTATTAGACTGAAATAGGTTTACCTCTGATTGAATGTAAGGAACTGTATTGTTAAATGCTTTAGTAACCTCATTTGAAAAAGAATGAAATGAGCAGGGTACCTTTCATGATATTGTTAAAATCTGGAAGTTATTCTGAATGTTATTTATATGTAAATATTTTAACCCTGCCTTTATTATGTTTATAAATAACTCAGGGCAGCAAACATATCTAATTCGTTTCACTCTTCTTATTTTCCCCACAATACCACCACTATGAGATGGGTTGGGCTGAGAGACTGCCTGGCTCAAAGTCACTCAATTGGCCTTCATATCTAAGGCAGAACTAGAACTTATAAATCATTGGAATAAATTCATTAGGAAGTCAGTTGATGAGAAACAGTAATTTTAAAACAGATAGAAAGTACAATACAACCTAACTAAATAAGGGAATCGGAAGCTTCGAATCTGTTTTTATTTTATTTTAAATAAATACTACGGAAAAATACACATGAACCATCACACTTTGTCCTGGATGTTAAGGCAAATACAAGAAGTGTGTCTATCTATTCCACCCACAGTTGAATAAACTATTTCAGTCTAACTGAAACAGTTTTCAACTTCACAGTTGCAATCCTATTAAAGCAGGATTAGCAATCTAGTTAAAGCAGTTAGCTCAGTGGGATGTATGGGATTGCCTTCTTGTTTCTTTGGATCTAAAAGAGATCCGGGCCACATTTTGCTGGAGCAGCATTCAGATATGTCAAACTGAAATATTTAGCTTAATACTGTCAAATATGTCACTTTTTTAACATCGCTAGAATTTTGGAATGTTTAATAGAACAGAATATCAGAGTTGGAAGGGACCTTGGAGGTCTTCTAGTCCAATCATTTCGGTTAGGAAAACCTATTCCGTTTCAGACAACTGGCTGTCCACTCTCTTCTTAAAAACTTCAAGTGTTGGGGAACCCAAACCTCTGGAGACAAGTTGTTTCACTACACTTATGTCTGGGAAGATGCAAAATATAGGGTTAGGTGCCATTTGTCTCATTTATTTATGTTGTAGACAATTCCATGTATATAAGTGAACCAAAGAGCAACAAAACTGCAAATAGTCATAACATTTGGTTTGTTTGGACTTGGTTAAAACAATTTTATAAGGTGGTATTTGGAAGACTGCTGTAAATATGTTGCTGGTGTAGTAAATAGATATTCCTTAAAAGGATTGCTGAATAAGCATTTCTCAGGAATGGAATACAAACATTTTGTGATTAGTATAAGGTCTAAAAGAATATGTCCATGTTTTGTGATTCATAACTGATGGATTCATATATACTGGAAATTTATCGTTTCAATATGGCTTTCTTAGATTCCTATCTATTGTTGTTATTTTTAATGTAAATAAACACACATGCATTTTGGTCACTCTGTGATTGTAAGTGTTCCAAGCAAGTAAAATCCAAATACAGTTAAATATAAAATGTTAGAATCTACCCTTCTTTAATCTGATATTACACGATATATTAAACATTTGCTTTTTAATTGTATCAAATCAGAAAAGGGGACACAATGAGGCTGATGTTAAGATCACTGAACTCTGATTATTTTCTGCACAAGGATTATGTAGGAGTTTTATTTTTCCCATTAAAATCAGTAGGATTTAAAAACATTTTTTTTTGCTTATCATGTCTTAATGTTTGTTTTGTATAGTTCCCCAGCAACAAATGTTGCTGATCCTATTAGTTTATATTGAATGTATTATTTTATATAAACTATTAAGCCATACTGTATCAGTTATCTTCCCCATAGCTACATTTAATTTGTAATAATAATTGGTGTTTATTTTAAGATATTAATTTATTTTAATGTCTTTTTAAGTTGATGCATTTTACTGCCAGACATGATATTAGTTTTCTTTTAAAAATGCTATTCGTATACAGTGTTGGTTAGATGACTTTAATACCTATGCACCATTATAGAAAAGATTGTGCAATTTATCATGTTTAGTTGAAACACATATAATTTTAGTCCAGGAAAAGGACTGTGCTTTATTTGTTCAATTTATATGGCTGTCTACTCACCACTTTTTTCTGGGAAGATAACAATACTAAAAAACAACAACCCTGAAAAATACTTTACTAATAAAATCCAACAAACTGCAGTGTTGCATCTAATGGCTATATGCCAAGCACAAGAAGTCACAAAAACACATACTGACACTTACCGGTAATTCACACATCATTCTGCTCCAGTGTCTTAAGGGATGGTCCAGATCTAGCATGGTTGGAGGCTCTCTGGATATTGGAGGAAAGTTGTTCCATAGAGTTGTCATACCAAATAAAAAGTCACATTCCTGGATCCTGCATGCTGGTATTGTTTAATGGGTGAAATCTGGAGAATGCCATCACTCCCATCTTATTGGACATGGGGGAGGGTGTCCTTAAAAATCTTGATCCTGTATATTCTCCCAGACTGATGACAATCTCTGAATTTTAAAATACATCTGTCACTTTAAATACTTTAAATGTGACCGGAGAGTGAATAGAATAGAATAACAGAATTGAAAGGGACCTTGGAGGTCTTTTAATCCACCCCCCCGCTTAGACCATTTCAGACAAATGGTTATCCAATCTCTTCTTTAAAATGTCCAATGTTGGACCATTCACAACTTCTGAAGGCAGGTTGTTCCACTGATGAATCATTCTTACTATCAGGAAATTTCTCCTTAGTTCTAGGTCAGTGGTTCTCAACCTGGGGGTTGGAATCCCTTTGGGGGGTCGAATGACTGTTTCACAGGGGTCGCCTAAAACCCATGGGAAAAGCCAAATTTCTCATGGTGTTTGGAATTAAAGCTTCTATTCTGGCGCCTTGGAACATATTTTTACAATTCAACCAATTGGGCATTTACAGTGGGGGTGTCCCTCTGACCTTCCTGCTAATCAGCTTAAAGCTCTGTTGGGAGAATTGGTTCTAGATTTATGATTTGGGGTCACTACAACATGAGAAATTGTATATGGGGTCGCGGCATTAGAAAGGTTGAGAAACACTGTTCTAGGTTGCTTCTCTCCTTGTTTAGTTTCCACCCATTGCTTCTTGTCCTACCCTCAGGTGCTTTGGAGAATAGTTTCATTCCCTCTTCCTTGTGGCAACCCCTGAGATAACGAAACACTACTCTCATGTCACCCCTAGTCTTTCTTTTCATTAAACTAGATATACAATGATCCCTCGATTTTCGCGATCTCGTTCTTCGCGAAACGCTATATCGCGATTTTTCCCACCCGATGACGTCACTCTCTTCCTTCCTTTCTCATCTTTCTTTCTCTCTCTCTTTCTCTATCTTCTTCCTCTCTCACACTCTCTTCCTCCCTCTCTCATCTCTTTCTTTCCTTCTCTCTCTTTCTCTATCTCTCCCCCTCTTGCGGGCGGGTGGCGGGCGGGCGAGCGAGCGGGGGCATCAGCGAGGAAGACCCAGGGAAGGTTCCTTCGGTCTCCCAGCAGCTGATCTGCTCGGCAGCGCAGCAAGGAGCCGAATCGGGGTTTCCCCTTTGCGTGGGCGGCGGGGAAACCCCGATCTTCGTCTGCTCGCTGCTGCTGCGCTGCCGAGCAGATCAGCTGCTGGGCGGCCGCAGCAGCAGCGAGCAGACGAAGATCGGGGTTTCCCCGCCGCCCACGCAAAGGGGAAACCCCGATTCGGCTCCTCGCTGCGCTGCCGAGCAGATCAGCTGCTGGGCGGCCGCAGCAGCAGCGAGCAGACGAAGATCGGGGTTTCCCCGCCGCCCACGCAAAGGGGAAACCCCGATTCGGCTCCTCGCTGCGCTGCCGAGCAGATCAGCTGCTGGGCGGCCGAAGGAACCTTCCCTGGGTCTTCCCCGCCGCCCACGTAAACTCCACCATCTGCGCATGCGCGGCCATGAAAAAAAGGGCACGCATGCGCAGATGGTGTTTTTACTTCCGCAACCCTACATCGCGAAAAATCGATTATCGCGAGGGGTCTTGGAACGGAACCCTCGCGATAATCGAGGGATCACTGTACTCAATTTTTGCAAACGTTCTTTATATGTTTTAGTCTCCAGTCCCCTAATCATATCCCCTAATAATAATGAATGGAATCTCCTTTCTGGGTGCTCTGAAGCTTTGAATTCTGGCTGTCCATCTCCATTGTTATTTTGCTATCAAAGGTGAATACATTTTAAAAGCCTACTAATTCTTCAGGATTAGAAATGTATCTGAATGTTCGTCTTCTTTTGTTTTCAAGAAGGCTCTTTCTTATTTAGGAAAAAATCACCAATCTTGTTTATTGGATCTTGTTTATTGGATCACTGTCTCGGAAGCCATAGGATTCCACTAAGATATACTGTACCTGATGTTGAAGATTTACTTTATTACGTTTCTAAATTTATTTTTATATTATGTTTAATTAATTACTTTAAATATATAAATGTGAATTGTTTTTTCTATATTTTATTATATTGGGAAATAATAAATTTCAGGATTTAAACGATGAAATTAAATATTATACCAAACGATAACTTATGAAGTTGTTTGATAAATTGCCATATAGGGTACAGATCGTGGGAATTGATCCATCTAGGACAGTGGTTCTCAACTTTTCTAATGCCACGACCACTTAATATAGTTTCTTATGTTGTAGTGATCCCCCAACCATAAGTCTAGTGCCAACTCTCCCAACAGAGCTCTAAGCTGATTGGCAGGAAGGTTAGAAGGACATATAATATAGTAGAATAGAATAGAATAGAATAGAATAGAATAGAATTTTTATTGGCCAAGTGTGATTGGACACACAAGGAATTTGTCTTGGTGCATGTGCTCTCAGCATACATAAAATAAAATATACATTTGTCAAGAATCATGTGGTACAGCACTTAATGATTGTCATAGGGGTCAAATAAGCAATGAAGAAGCAATATTAATAAAAATCTTAGGATATAAGCAACAAGTTACAGACATACAGTCAACATGGGATGAAATGGGTGAAAGAAATGATGAGAAAAACTAGTAGAATAGAAGTGCAGATTTAGTAGAAAGTCTGACAGTGTTGAGGGAATTATTTGTTTACTAGAGTGATGGTGTTCGGGGAAAAAACTGTTCTTGTGTCTAGTTGTCTTGGTGTGCAGTGCTCTGTAGCGATGTTTTGAGGGTAGGAGTTGAAACAATTTGTGTCCTCTTTTTGACTCGTGCAGTATACAGGTCCTCAATGGAAGGCAGGTTGGCAGCAATTGTTTTTTCTGCAGTTCTGATTATCCTCTGAAGTCTGTGTCGATCCTGTTGGGTTGCAGCACCAAGCCAGATAGTTATAGAGGTGCAGATGACAGACTCAATGATTCCTCTGTAGAACTGTATCAGCAGCTCCTTGGGCAGTTTGAGCTTCCTGAGCTGGCGCAGAAAGAACATTCTTTGTTGTGCTTTTTTGATGATATTTTTGATGTTAGGTGACCATTTTAGGTCTTGAAATAAATGCCTGATTGGTGGGTTGTAAAAATCTGTTCCAAGGTGCCAGAATAGAGAAGGTTCCTAACACCATGGGAAATTTGTCATGGTCTTAGGCAACCCCTGTGAAACCATTGTTCGACCCACAAAGGGGTCCCAACCCCCAGGTTGAGAAATACTGATCTAGGAATAATGAAGTTGGAGAAGTGTCTTTTTATGGGACATTTTTTTGGAAGAAGACCATTTTAATTCAGTTCCCATTTCAAATTTAATTCCATTGTTAGATAGAAATGTGTTAAAATTTTTGTGATCAGTTGGTTAAGAGTGAAAAAAACCCACTTAACTCTCGATTTTTTCCTTTCCAGACTATATTGACTCTGAATTGTACAGAAGACAGAAATACACAGGCTGCAATGGTGACATAAACTGCTAAAACTGAACTGGAATAAATGCTGAAATTCTTTATCATCTCAATGCAGTCAAAACTGGAAAGCATCTTGGTCTGACTTACAACATGACTTTTGTTGTGAAACTTCACAAACATTTTCAACGAACAGTAATATTACTAGCTACATTTTGTACGGTGAGCATTGTTATTTCAGCCTATTATTTATACAGTGGTTACAAGCAAGAAAACGAACCTTCTGAACTTTCTTCCGAGATTGACTGTGAGGATCTTCCAGGGCTGCCATCTCCATGGAAGATGATTAAGCCCAGTGAACCACTAAGGACTGACCCTGTTGTGCTTGTATTTGTGGAAAGTCAGTACTCTGTACTGGGTCAAGATATAGTCATGATATTAGAATCCAACAGGTTCCAATATCACATAGAGATTGCTTCTGGGAAAGGTGACCTCCCTGTACTGATAGATAAAAATAAAGGCAAGTATCTTCTAATAATATATGAAAATATTTATAAATATGTGAATATGGATTCCTGGAATCGGGGCCTTCTGGATAAATACTGTGTGGAATTTAGTGTAGGGATGATTGGGTTTCAAAAAAGCAGTGATAATACCTTGCAGACTTTTAAATTAAAGGGTGTTCCTTTCCAGTTCCATGGCAATGTAGGTATAAAAGACTGTTGCATCAATCCTCATTCTCCTTTGCTCCATCTAACAAAACCATCCAAGCTTGACAAAGGGCCTTTGCCTGGAAATGACTGGACAGTTTTCCATATAAACCATTCAGCTTACCAACCTGTTGTATTTGCAAAAGTAAGAGTACCCGAAAACCTTCCTCCGGCTGCTATTAAAAATGTTCTACATGCAACAGTTATTCATGACTTGGGTCTTCATGATGGAATTCAGCGTGTTCTTTTTGGTAACAATTTGAACTTCTGGCTGCACAAACTCATCTTTATAGATGCTGTCTCGTTTTTGACTGGAAGGAGACTTCCATTATCCCTGGATAGATACATACTTGTAGATATTGATGACATCTTTGTTGGAAAAGAGGAAACAAGAATGAAAGCCAGTGATGTTCAGGTATGGTATGACAGAATGTCTCCTATGGTATGGTGGTGATGTCCAAATGTTTGTTTGTTTTTAATGCAAAAACTTTTATAGTTAAATAAAGTTTTATTTAAATCCAAAGTCAACTCCTTTGTGTTCAATGCATTCATTTGAAATAAAACCAGTATTTTAATTACCATAAGCCATTGTTTGTTTTTACGTCGGTTAAATCTTTTAATTTAGTAGAGCTAAAAAAGCCGTAGTGTTTTGGCTGGCCTTTGTGGGAAACTGGCTATTATAGGCTATTCTTGCCCAAAATAAATTACCATATTTTTTGGAATATAAGACATACCGTTTTTCCCCCCAAAAGAGGGGCCAATTTGAAAATGTGGGTGCATCTTATAAAAAAACTTTTTCCCCCAGCCATAATGAGGTGATAATGATCTTCCCAGCTTGCAGGCTTTTTCATTGCTACTCTCTCCGAATAAGTTTTTTTCCAGCCCTAAGTCTTTGCAGGCTTTTTTTCATTGCTTCTGAATCTGAATAAGGTTTTTTTAAAGCCCTAACACGGGATAATATAATGTGCTGAAGCTGACCAGACTAAGGACGCTAGCCAGATGAGACTACCTGGTAGGCAGATTCCCCCTCCCTTATTTTCCTGCCCAAAAACTAAGGTGTTTTTTTATACTCCGGTGCATCTTATACTGCAGAAAATATGGTACATTAGTTTTTTTTCCAGAATGATTAATCTTGTTGCTATTTTTTTTCTATTGGTGAGATGTTGTGATATTAATTAATATATGTATATTAAATTTTATGTTTTGATACATTGGATTAAAAAAAACCCGCTTTATCGTGTACAGAAGATAAAGTTATAGAGCAGTAGATTCCATGGATTGTTTTGTGGGTATAGTGTTCTATGTGCAATGAAAATATGTGACTGCCAATAAAATGGCCTGGTGGATCATATTTGCATAATTTTTGCCCTCTCTATGGTTGATGATACAATTTATAGCATATAGAGGTTTGAAATGGGTCCAGGCTTTTTCAGGAGCATAGATTTGATGATAATCACTCCTTTTTTCTGAGATCTGTAAGTATAGCAACCAGGCTGAAGGCACCACATTTTATTTTCTTAAATGGTAGGTTACATGGTGAATGGAATCCTGTGGGGAACCTTTTCTCATGCTGTAATACTTTAGAGCAGAGGAGGAAAAATTATTCTTTAAATTTTATTGTTTAATTAAATTATTAAATTTAATTATTGGAGAAACAAGAGTTGGTACATGACAAATTGAAAAATTTGTTTTATTTTTATCCCACCTCTATTATTTTTACAAATAGCTCAAGTTGGCAAACATATCCAGCATATCTTCCTCCTATTTTCCTCACAGTAACAACCCGGTGAGGTGAGGTGAACTTTGAGAGGCAAGGTCAGACTTTCATGCCTAAATGGGACTAGAACTCTTAATCTCCTAGTTCCTAACCTGGTGCCTTAGACTAGTGGTGGCGAACCTATGGTATGCCAGAGGGAATACTCAGAGTTCATCCAGAAGACTTTGCCAAAGTTTGATGATTGGTGCAGCCATGATGGGATCAGGCATCTCACGGGGCAGCCTAGGAGACGGGGTCCTTGTCCTGGCAGAAAGTAAGTGGGGGGAGAGAAGAGCCTGATGGAGATGGAGCTGCAGAAGCGGAGACCAATGTTTACAAGGGGCCGGTATAAGCATCAGTCTCCGCTTCTGCATTCCTAGCTCTGTCAGGCTCTTTTTTTCCCCTCCTCACTTTCTGCCTGGGTGAGGACCCCACCTCCTAGGCTGCCCCGTGATATGCCTGATCCCACCGGGACTGCCCCAATCCCCTTCTCGAGGCCTCCACCCTCGGAGAAAATAAAGCAAGGATAAACTAATGTGAAGCGCTTGGTTAGAAAGAACTGGAGCCTTTCTCCGCAGTGTACAGATGGCACTGACGTCATGGGCGTATCAGGCTGTGCCATAGACAGCCTTCACTTGGCCGGGTGCTGAATTAACTCTTAATTTGGTTACTGTGATAAAGTCACCCCTTGAAACTTTAATTAATTCATAAATAGATACAGCTATAAGCCTCACCCATATAGCACTCTTAAGTCGTAAAAAGACTTTTTGGCTTGGCAAAGTCAACAGATTTGACTATTTTTAACAAATCAATTATGCAAACTATGACATATATTTCACGAACATGACATTAAACATTCATTAATGCAAATTCTAGATTGGGATCATACTTCATATTAGGAATATTTGGTGCCTACGAATAGATGAAGTGGGCCATACACTTACTAGAAAGATGAATGGGAAGGCTGTGTTTGATTTTGGGGTTCAAATCCTCTATTAATGTTGCCCAAATGTATTTGCAGACAGAGGTTCCATCAGCAAGATTCCTCTTTGAGGGAGATGGACAGTTCAGAAATGTAAAACATAACTAAATAAAATTATGGTTGAGATTGGCCCGAAATTGTAAATATCGAAAGTTGTTTGTATCAATGAAAGCTGTTTTCCTTTTAAGTCAAAAGATGTTAATGTATGAGGTTTTTTTCCCTAAACTAAAACTACAGTATTAAATTGCTATGTTGGCGCTTTGCAATAAATAAGTGGTGTTTGGGTTCAGGGGTAAAATGCTCCCAGTTTACTTGTGCCTATTGGTTATCGTAGAAATGGTTGCGAAGGGAATGCGAGGCTCCGCCCACCTGCCCAGACATCGCCATTTCGGTTCTTTTAACCTATGCACATGCGCAAAGCATTTTGTACATGCGCAGAGGGTAAAAGAACCCAAATGGCGACGTCCAGGTGGGTGGGCGGAGCATCTTGCTCCCTTCACGACTGCCTCTCCGATGACTGATAGACATGAGCGGGGAACATTTCACCCCTGTTTGGGTTGCAGTTTGGGCACTTGGTCTTTAAAAAGTTTGCATCACTGCACTAGACCAAACTGGCTTTAGAAGAGTGTGTGCAAAGTATTTTTTTCATGGAAAGTATTGTGCTTCAGCCTGAGGCTGCTCAGGGACCGGCTGTGTCTCTGCTGGCTCCATGGCCGGAGGAAGATGACAGTGAAGAGGAGGGGGCTGAGCAGTCGGACGGGGGAGAGGAAAGTCAGGAATGGGACGAAGGAGAACAGCATGAGAGCCCCGGGGGTGGGGAGGCTCTCCCCAGCCAGTAGCTTGAAGTCATTAGGTGATGAAGCTCAAGCCGTCATTGACATGCGACAGAGACGGTCAGATCAGAGAAAGGCGCAATTAAAGAAGTATTATCAGCACTGAATTGGGAACAGCTGGGCTTGGGTGTGGTCCTCCTTAGCAGGGTTTAAAAAGCAGGCAAGCCCTTGAAGCTATGTGGAGTGTTATCAGTTGGAGTTACGGTGACCTGCTTTGTTCTTGACGTCTCTGTTCCTGGCTTGTGGCCCAGCAGTTTGGAAGACCCGTGAGAGGTGTAGGTCTGCTATCTACAGCCTCGTCTTGGCAGCAAGAATCCTGTATTGCTGCATGGACTTTTGCCTTCGTGGATATATTTGAAGATACAGCGTTTTCCTGTTTGTAAGGACATTTTCTGTTATCTGTGTTTTTCTTGAATTTTATAAACTGCCTTTGCCTTTTACCGGTGTGTCTGGCTTCTCTTTTTGGGTTGGTTTTGGCTTCCGGAGTGACCCAGACAGAACAGAAAGTTATACATTAAACTAGATAAAGGTATACTCTAAGTAAGAAGTACATATTTATTTCTTCATTACATCAGATATTTTAAGTTACCGGCTACAAGCATCCTGCATTAGCTATTCTCACTGGTTCTTGTACTAAATTTAGATATGGTCTTCAAAAAATTTGCTTTCTTGTTTTGTTTTTATTATGTTCTACGTGCATTCCCTATGGAAAGCTTTCATATTCTGAAATTGATTAATATTCTGCAAAGGGCAAACTAACCTAAAAGAATCTATTGTTATAGAAAAGTTAGTCTGGGCTGGTAGAGTATGGTTCAAACTACCTGGATAATACTACCATAAGATTTCAAGACTTTTGAAAACTGAACAAATCTCTTAACTTTCCAGGAACTATTTTGGATGGCACGGAAACTACAGCACATGGATTTTCTCTGTAATCATCCATAATAAGCTAACAATTGGTTTAGCATAGCTTTTCAGCTTCCTCCTCTCCTTCCAATTCATGCAGACAGATGAAATATTAATATGCCGTATGTTGTGTTTCAGTTAAAATCTGGATTTATATGAGTAGGTGTAACCTTTAAAGAAAGTTATTTTTCTGCACTTCGGTTCTCTTGTTTCATTAAGAAAAATTCAATCAAGGAACAGATGGCTAGGGAATAACCTATAAATCTTCAATTTAATTTAAAATCAATCTGGAATTTATCACTTTAATTATTGGATTTGGTTCATCAGAAATTGAGAATAGAAGATTAAAGATATGAAATTAAAACATAACTCTTGATATACCTTAGCTTAATCAATGCATTTTTAAAATTTGCAATCAGTAGTCAAAGGCCAAATTATGAAACAGTATATCAGTCAATGACAAACAATATAATTGTGGTAAATTAGAAATACAGTGATACCTTGTTTTACAAACGCCTCATCATACAAACTTTTCGAGATACAAACCCAGGGTTTAAGATTTTTTTGCCTCTTCTTACAAACTATTTTCACCTTACAAACCCACCGTGGCCGCTGGGATGCCGCGCCTCCGGACTTCCGTTGCCAGCGAAGTGATCGTTTTTGCGATTCTGGGATTCCCCTGCAGCATCGCAAAAACACGGAAGTCCGGAGGTGGGGTTTCCCATGGAGGGGAGCCTCGGTGGAATCCCAGCAGCGCAAAAACGGGCACTTCGGCTGGCAAAAGGGGTGAATTTTGGGCTTGCATGCATTAATCGCTTTTCCATTGATTCCTATGGGAAACATTGTTTCGTCTTACAAACTTTTCACCTTAAGAACCTCGTCCCGGAACCAATTAAGTTTGTAAGACAAGGTATCACTGTAACATTTTAATGCTTATTATTTATTAGCTTATTTGGACACCCAACTTGGGGAAAAAAAAGACTAAATAGTATTCTTTTAATATTAATAGCAGTATTTGAAACTCTCATAGGTATAAATGCTTTCAACAAATTACAACTATTTTTACCTTTTAAAAAGTTTTACAGACCATTAGGAAGAACAAATAGCTAAGCCTGCAAATCATATAGCCCAGGGATGTCAAACTTGATTTCATCAGGGTTGTGTTTGACTTTGGCGGGCATGGCCGGAGTGGGTGTGGTCAGCTCAATATCACTCCTGTTGGGGGGCACCTGCAGTGGTCCGAGTGTTCTACCAGTGAAAACAGGCTCTTGAGCTCCATTTTCAGCTACAATGGCCTCCTGCAACCCTCTGCCAGCAAAAAGGAACTCGAAAGGGACATGGGCATCCCTCCTAAACTCCATTTTTGCTGGCAGATGCACCATGGGCCAGGTCTTTGCTATTTCCAGGGTGGGCACGCGGGCCAAATCTAAGCACCCTGTAGGCTGGATCCGGACCCTGGGCTATAGCAAGGGATATACCCTTGCTATAGCCCTTTCAAACTATATTTTTTCATGTAGAATTCAATGCAAGGAGCAGAGGTGAAGCATCCTTCCCTTCATGTTATATTATTAGAAAACATTTAGCTGTCCTTGGCTGTAATATAAGGCTCTGCCTCTGGCATTATCAAATTTCTTGTTGAAATGGAAATTTAGCATCTACATAAAAGTACCCCATGAATGCAGAACATTCCTCGTGATTTTTTAAATTTCACCAGAGGGATTTGTGGGAAGAGAGTGGCAATTTATACATTAAATTCGGTGCAGAGGCAGGGTGACTGAACAAGATTAAGCTATAATTTTCATTCTTCAATATTCACTTTAAACTAGAAGTCCTTCAGTGAAAGAAAAAAAAATCATTTTGCTACATGGACTGAGTTTTGATATGAAAAACATTTAAGGACTTTCAGTAGCAGAACTTGAGTTTGCATTTAAACAATTCATATTAAGAGAAACATGGATAGAGGAATTGCCTTCAAATTGTGAACATGACACGAGAAATTAACAGCTTCAGACATTATGCCTAGGCCACTATTAATGTTCATGTCACATCAGTAAGCCAAAATCAAATAAACTACATGATTTTATAAACTTAAATCAGTATGTTTGTGACCTCATTTGCACTGAAAACCTAATTATAAAACAACCAATTCATTTAGTATTGGAAACCAGAAAGCTATAAAAGTTGGGGAGAGAATTTGACAAAGTGCTAGATTTCAAGACTTTTCAAAAAATGAATATGGCAGAAACAGCATCCATTTATTTTTTTATTTATTTTATTTATTTATTCTTTGTCCAATATACAATACATAGGGAAGAGAATAAACATTAAGTAATATATATAAAGATAGAAAGTAAAAAAGAAGAGAAGTAGATGGGAGGGAGAGAATATATATTATATAAGAGATAAGGAGAGAATATACAGTATAAGTATATATGATATATATATAATATAGATAGATAGATAGATAGATAGATAGATAGATAGATAGATAGATATAGATATAGATAAGGAGAGAATATATATGATATATGAGATAAGGAAAGACAATTGGGAAGGGGACGATAGGCACATCAGTGCACTTATATACGCCCCTTACCGGCCTCTTAGGAACCTGGAGAGGTCACTCATATCCTGCTTAGAAGTCTCATATAGAACAACTGGTTGGCCACTGGGAACAACGGTATGATAATTTGATCCAGCATGGCTCTTATTACATTTTTAGCGAATCAATGTGTCGTGTATTGAGAACAGTTAGTGGTCTTACTGTAGTTACAGGAATATGTTAGGGAAAACGCCCTCCGCTGCCACCACTCCAAATTGTTCACACAAACTCCATTAATGAAATGTTAGAGCAAAATAGTCAATGGTGAACAGCTACCATCTCTAATGTTAGCATTGTGGAAATAAGGATTTGGAATTTGGACAGTTAACCAGAGGCCTGTGAACTCTGAATGTATTAAAGGAACTAAGGATACCAAAATCAGAACCAGTACATGTTGGCTTGTCTTGGTTAAGCTATGAAAACTTCGACAACACCGAGCAGAGAATTTTAACAGAGTGTGGATGTGTGATAAAGCCAAGACTCAGACTTAGTTAAATAAGTATTATTTACATATAAATAAAATATAAACAATCCATAATAAGCATGAAGCAAATACAGAATAATAAGCACTGAGCAATTACAAGATTAGAAGCACAAAGCAAAATACAATATAGATAATAAGCACGAAGCTTATACAAGAAGATACGCACGAAGCGTAAACACAACTCCCCCTCTCAGGCAAAGTGAAAAGGAAGTGACTGAGCAGAATAATGAGCTTTTATAGCTTCAATGAGGAAGTGACGAAACAGCCTTGAATATTAACTCATCAAGTACAAGTTAACTCTTTGAGTGCACATTAACTCTTTAAGTACAAGTTTGGTACAAGTGTACAATATGCAGTTTACAATGGCAATCCCTAACAACCATGTACCCTGTACTAACAGTACATATACCCCAAATCTCTGATATTAAGAACTCCAAATTCTTGTGTGATAGAAAAATCAGAAACCAAAGAGTAGCCCTGTCCCATTGTTTCTCGGAGTATGAATTTAGCATACTCTTGGCAATTATAATATTCTAATAATTTGTAAACAAAAGAGAACAAATTCAGGTCTATATTTTAAAGTGGCAGTTTGCCTAATTGCTAATGTTTTTTTTTAATATAAATTAGGATTGCTCATAGACTTGTGGTTTCTATGAAAAGAAAATGCAATCAAAGTTATCAATATATACCTTTGCATCGATAATAAGTTATATATTCAGAATTTACCATTGTTTCTGATTCTACTAAGATAACCCTGAATATGATGATGATGGTGGAACTATTTTTCCTATTTAGAAGATGCAGGAAAATAAAATATAAATATTAAATAAATTAAAGTGGCAACAAACCCAAAATGATGTGAAAATTATATAGTTAACTCCCTATCACACTCAGGAGAAAACACACTGGAGACTGAAGAGAGAATCTATGTCTCTAAGAGATTAACAGAGTTGGAAAGGACCTTATAGGTCATTAATGGCAGTAACCTTTTTTCCCTCGGGTGCTGAAAGAGCATATGTGTGCGCTTTCGCACATGCACGAGTGCCCACACTCATAATTCAGTGCCTGGGGAGGGCAAAAACAGCTTCCCCTGGAGGCCCTCTGGAGACCGGAAATGGCCTGTTTCCCAATTTCTGATGGGCCCAGTAGGCTTGTATTCCTCCCTCCCCAGGCTCCAAAGGCTTCCCAGAGGCTCTCTGGAAGCCAAAAATGCTCTCCCAGAACCTCTGTGAGAGCAAAAAATCAGCTGCCCAGCAGATATGGCTCAGTGTGCCACCTGTGGCACCTGTGCCATACGTTCACCATCACTGTTATAAGTCATCTAGTCCAAGCCCCCGCACAAGCAGGAGACACTACACCATTTCTGACAAATGGCAGTCCAGTCTCTTATTGAAAGCCTCCAATGATGAAGCTCCCACAACTTCTGAAGGCAAGCTGTTCCATTGGTTGTGTGTTCTCACTGTCAGAAAGTCCCTCCTTATTTCTAGGTGGAATCTGTCCCTGTCAGTTTCCATCCATTATTCCTTGTCTGTTCTTCAAGTGCTTTGGAAAATAACCTGACCCCCTCCTCTCTGAGCCCCTGAAATATTGGAACACTACTATCATGTCTCCCCTGGTCCTTCTTTTCACTGGACTAGCCATGCCTAGTTCCTGTAACAGTTCTAAATATGTTTTAGTCTCCAGTCCTGGTTGTTCTCTGCATTTTTTCTAGAGTCTCCACATCTGTTTTATAGTGTGGTGACCAAAACTGGATGCAGTCCTCTAGGTGTGATCTTACTAAAGCTTTATATAGAGTGGTATTAGTACCTTACTTGATCTAAATTATATCCCTCTGTTAATACAACTTCGATTGCATTGGCTTTTCTGGTTACTGCTGCACACTACTGGCTCATATTTAGCTGGTTGTCCACTAAGACGCCAAGATTGCTTAATTATAATTAATCTAATTTTTATTCCTGTTAATACAATATGCAACCCACCTAGTAGAAAACTGCATATCCCTTCTTCTTTTTCATTATGTACTGTAAGAATTACTCATAATTCTTTTTTGAGCCCTGACAGGCATAATCAGATTTGTTAATGAGTTCACATTTTACAGCCGGGCACTTTAATTGGACTTTGAAATTTGTCTACCTAGAGCAACTCTAAGGTCAGGAATGTAGTATCTAAGAAAATTGAAATGATATCCCATTGGGATTTTTTAATTATCCTCTGTTTTTAATGTTTAAGGTGTCCATTGTCTTACTTAGCAAGATTCAGTTTGGCAAGATCAACTATTGAAGGTCATATGAATGTCTTGTGTAAATGGACATGTAAATCTTGAAACTGGATTGTTAGAATAAGAGACATCTGTGTTGTTTGACAGTCTCCGGAGAGGGGCGGCATACAAATATTAATTAATTAATTAATTAATTAATTAATTAATTAACTTTCAGCTTCTATAACTGATCTGTCCAGAAACCCCTAAACCAGGCATGTATAACCTGTGACACCTAGACCACATGCGCCCCTGGATAGCTAATAATGCAATCCTACAAGATCGTAAACATGTGATTAATATACATTAAGTACATTAAGTACATTATATGTTTTATATGTGGCCAAGACAATTCTTCACTTAGTGGAGCCCAGGCAAACCACAAACGTAGAGACATGTGCCAACATTATTGAAAGCCTGATTTATGGAGAGAGAGAGGGGGTAGGGGGAAGGGCAATATGCTGAGCAATATGGTAAACTGCTTAGAGAGGGCTGTAAAGCATTACAAAGTGGTATATGTCTTAAGTGGTGCTGTTACTATTTCTTTTATTTATTAAACATGGCACTCAAGTCAACTAAACATTTAAAGATGTGTCATAAATACCATTGACTGGTGCTAATGGTTGATAACAAGTTGCTTCCAGCATTCTAGTTATCAACCAAGTATCTTCTTAAAATATGATGTACCAAATAACACAGGTTTTTGCAGTTCTGTTGGTGTTATTTCAGGAAGCTGAAATTTCTTGATGTCTTTTGTAAAATTCCTGGACCTGGTACCAACTGCTCCAATGACAGTGGGTATCAATGAGTACATGTTTCATCCATAGCCTTGTAGTTTTGATGGTCACGATACTTCATGATTTTTTTCTAGTTCTTTTTCTTTGACTGTGGCACCCCCTGGTACAGAGTTATCAATAAACTATAAACTAGCCCTCGACAACTGTGATGTCTAGCATGTTTTTGTTGTTATAGGAATCTTGAGGGTATGTTCACAAATTGAACATGTATTTACTCAAAATGTGGCCTTGTATGTATAAACTTTCTACAAATTGAAATAGCTCTATAACATGCATTTTGTTTCACACACACACACCAAACCAACAGTGGGACTCTTTAAGAACCCTAAAAAATTTATATGGCCAGCTTATTTTTTCCAAATTAAAAAAATAAAATAAAAATCATGTACGTTAGGAAGCAAAAGTGCACTACATGGGTCCAGTGGTATTTCCGTAGTACAGTGGTACCTCTACTTAAGAACTTAATTCGTCCCATGACCAGGTTCTTAAGTAGAAACGTTCTTAAGTAGAAGCAATTTTTCTCATAGGAATCAATGTAAAAGCAAATAATGTGTGCAAACCGATTAGGAAAGAAATAAAAGCTTGGAATTTAGGTGGGAGGAGGAGGAAGAAGAGGAGGAGGACAGTTGCTGCCGAAGGAAGAAGGTGAGGTGAGGGGAATCAAAAAAATCCAAAACCTTAAGACTTAAAAAAATAATAAAGAGGGACTCTGAGACGGTGAGGAGGCGCACGCGCCTCCCATATACCCGGTACGAGGCTGTCTCTTGTACACTGCACCAGAGAGAGAAACCCAGGGGGAATGGCAGGAAACTGGCCAGGCTTTCGTACCACTCTCAAATTTCCTAGGAAATTTTTCCGAGTTCTTAAGTAGAAAATGGTTCTTATATAGAGGCAAAAAATCTTGAACACCCGGTTCTTATCTAGAAAAGTTCTTAAGTAGAGGTACCACTGTATTTACTTCCCTTGATTTAACTACAAGCAATGCATTACCTATTGTTAGAACTTCACTGTAGATAAGGATGATATGTACTGTGATGACAGAATACATAGCAATAGTCTTTTACCCTTTGGAATTAAAAATAAAAGCTATCCACGTAAGAGAAATGTATTTGTAAAAATAATTCTTTTAGAATTTAGAAATTTAGAATAAGGTGCAGATTAACAGATATGCGTCAGTGGATCTACCAGAAAAATACTGTTCGAACTCACTTAGTTAAGGGTATGGTAAAAAATAAAATAAACACTGTGTAACAGTTGCCAATTTTAATGTGGAGCCTCAGGGCTCTAGCACTGCATAGCCAAAGCCAGCTGTGATCTTTGAATGCACTAATGGACCAAATGTGTCAGTCAGTATGAATCAGATTCCATACGGAAGTTTCCAACTGCTTAAAGCAGTGCTTTAAGTTCTGGGGAACTAGGAATAAAAGGGTATGTCTTTTTCTTCCTGCTGGAGAATCCCATATTTCATTTTCCTGGCAATTGTTGTATTCTACTAATTAACCCATAAAATTGCAGAGCTAAATAACTAGCATACTCTTTTACCTGACTCATGATAGGGAAATGCAGCTTCTTCATAGAACTTTTTGTTTTCAAATTATTGTGTACTTTCAAATAGTCTTGGCTCCTGCTATTTATGTGGGTTACTCCCTGCAGGGGTTTTCTCCTAGATTTTTAGAAGTAGTTTGTCACTGCCTCAAGGGTGAAATCCAGCAGGTTCTTAGGAGCAGACTATCTACAGCAGTGTTTCCCAAACTTGGCAACTTGGAGATACCTGGACTTCAACTCCCAGAATTCCCCAGCCAGCATTCGCTGGCTGCGGAATTCTGGGAGTTGAAGTCCAGATATCTTCAAATTGCCAAGGTTGGGAAACACTGATCTACAGGACCGTCCCCTGCTGCATACCTCCCAGAGACCAATTAGATCCCACAGGGTTGGCCTTTTCCAGGTCCCGTCCACTAAACAATGCAGGTTGGCAGGCCCACAGAGGTGGGCCTTCTCTGTGGCTGCCTTGGCTCTTTGGAAACTACTACACACACACACACACCTGATATTCATACTGCTCCCATCCTACTGGCCTTCCGAAAGACCTTGAAGACCTGGCTTTGCCAGCAGGTCTGGGACCATGAGAGTAACACAGCCGAACTGTAATTTGCTTGGATGTGTGTATGACTATATAGTGTAATTTAGGAGTTTTTATTGATTAGTTAATTGGGGGTTTACTGTTTTTTTAATGTTTCATATTTTTTTTTAAAAAAAAATATGTTTATTGAATATATACATTAAAAACGGGGTACAGAAAAGTAAACGAAATATATATAATGTACATTCTAGCAATTACAATTTACTTATATAGTACGCATAAGTGGGTAAGGAGAGAAGGGGAGGGGGTTGGGGAAAAGGGGAAAGAGATTCAAGGGGAAGAGGGATAGGAAATTGGAGCAAAAAAGAGTAGTAAGAAGAGTGTAGAGGGCCAGCATTAGAGCTTGGGCTTCAATGTTTAGCGGCCTGTGGTTTGAACATATAGGTGATGTAGATTTCTCTAAAGTTTTGTCCATATGCGTTTGACGTAGTTGCTAGTGCCAACACGTATCAGTGATTTAAGGGTTTGTTCATTCGGTTTCTTTGTAGTTCGAAATTTGTGTCGATCGATGTTTACAGTTTGTCGTTTCAATTTGATATTATGATTTGTGTCGCTAGATTGCTGGTTTTTCACGTTGTTTTCTGTTGGATATTTTTCTTGATGAATAATTTTTAAGTAATTTCTTTTTTTTAACCAATAGTACCATTTGTCCCAGGCCCTGTTTCATATTTGACTTTTACTGTATCATATTTTTTTATTGTTGTAAGCCGCCCTGAGTCCTACAGGATTGGGCGGTATATAAGTCAAATAAATTAAATTAAATTAAATTCTGACAGGTTCTGGAGAACCAGTAGCAGAACTTTTGAATGGTTCATAGAACCGGTAGCAGAAATTTTGAGTAAGTCAAACAACCGGTAGCAGAATTTTGAGTGGTCAGGAGAACCGGTAGCAGAAAGTTTGAATAGGTCACACAACCGGTAGCGGAAGTTTTGGAGAACCGGCGAATACCACCTTTGGTTGGTCCCAGAGCGGGGTTGGAATGGAGATTTTGCAGTATTCTTTCCCCAGGATTAGAGAGGAAATAGGGATTTTGCAGTATCCATCCCCTGCCATGCCCACCAAGCCACGTCCACCATGCCATACCAAGCCCATCAAGCCATGCCGAGAGACGTAGTAAAAAAAATTGGATTTCACCACTGTGCTACCCTTTTTTAGGACTGAAAGAGAATGACTGACCTAACGCTGGTTGAAATCACACAGTTGGTTTCATGCCTAAGGCTGGTCTAAACTCCCAGTCTCACCAGTTTTTAGTCTGGTGCTTTAATCATCCTACCAAACTGGTTTTCATTTATTTTACAGAGGTACCTCTACCTACAAACGCCTCTACTTACGAACTTTTCTAGATAAGAACTGGGTGTTCAAGAATTATTTGCCTCTTCTCAAGAACCACTTTCCACGTACAAACCCGAGCCGCCGAAACTGAAAATGGAAAAGGCGGGGAGAAGCCTCTGTGGGGCCTCTCTGGGAGGAAACAGGTCTGGAAAAGCTGGGGAGAAGCCTCCGTGAGGCCTCTTTAAGAATCTCCTGGGAGGAAACAGGGCCTCCACCCTTCCTGTGGTTTCCCCAATCAAACACATTATTTGCTTTTACATTTTACATTGATTTCTATGGGAAAAATTGCTTCTTACAAACTTTTCTACTTAAGAAACTGGTCACGGAACGAATTAAGTTCGTAAGTAGAGGTACCACTGTATACAAATTAAAACATATATGCACATCAGTATTCAAGTATGAGTTTCAATTCCTTTCTTCTCATTTTCTGTTTTCCCAGTCTGATGCACCCTTCCCTTCCCCAAATATGAGAACTTTGTTTCCAGAATTCTTAATGGCAGTACTGGCTGCAAATTGTATAGCATTCATCTAACAGGGAAACCTGCTTTAGTTTTCTAGTACTGATTAGCTAAATGCTGTAACATTAGTCACTGATTGATGATATCAAGAAGGAAATGCCTAAGAAAACCTAGGAAAACCTCTCTTTCTGCAATTCAGCAATTGCTACAGGGAATTATTGGAGACCTACTGTATGTTTATTTAATAAATGTCTATAAAATAATACAAGCTTAAAAGAAAATAACTTTGATTTTTCAAAGCAATGCTTATAGCAAAACCCTGTTCCATTCTAGGCATTTCCTTTTAATGCAGGAGAAACATCTAGTAATTTTTACTGATTTGTATTTAAAATGCATTTTTTGGCTGCTGACTGGAAATCAGCGGGGCAATTGTATGATTACTGATAGACTGTTCAGTAGTTTCCTTTAGCTTCTTTCAGCACTACAGTGATGATTCTTGAAGATCACTTTTATAACACAATAAGCAATATGATTTTTTAAATTATTATTATAACGTCAATGCATGTTTATTCCCTTTGGGATGGATCTCCCTTGCCAGAAAAGCACCCATTTTTGCGCTGCTGGGATTCCCCTGAGGCTCCCCTCCATGGGAAACCCCACCTCTGGACTTCCGTGTTTTTGTGATGCTGCAGGGAAATCACAGCAAGGGAATCCCAGCAGTGCAAAAACGGGTGCTTCGCTGGCAAGGTGGGGTTTCCCAGTGAAGGGAGCCTCAGTGAAATCGCAGCATCGCAAAAACAGAGATCTGGAGGTGAGATTTCAAGGACTTCAGTGTTTTTGCGATGCTGCGATTTCACTGAGGATGGTGCACCAGTAGTGAAGTTGTGCTGTGGACGCAGCTTCTGTTCTGTGTGTGCGCACATATAGTGGTACCTCTACTTATGGACTTAATTCATTCCGTGACCAGGTTCTTAAGTAGAAAAGTTTGGAAGTAGAAGCAATTTTTCCCATAGGAATCAACGTGAAAGCAAATAATGCATTCAAACCCATTAGGAAAGAAATAAAAGCTCGGAATTTGGGTGGGAAGAGGAGGAGGAAGAAGAGGAGGAGGACAGTCACTGCCAAAGGAAGAAGGTGAGGTGAGGGGAATCAAAAAAATCCAAAATCTTAAGACTTTAAAAAAACAAAAGAGGGACTTTGAGGCGGCGAGGAGGAGTACGCGCCTCCCATACAACTGGTGCGAAGCTGCATCCCATACACTGCGCCAGAGAGAGAAACCCAGGGGGAATGGCAGGAAACTGGCCGGGCCTTTGTGCGGCTCTCAAATTTCCTGGGAAATTTTTCCAGGCTCGGGTTCTTAAGTAGAAAATGGTTCTTAAGTAGATGCAAAAAAACCTTGAACACCCGGTTCTTATCTAGGAAAGTTCTTAAGTAGAGGCATTCTTAGGTAGAGGTACCACTGCTATATTGTAATTGTTATATTGTTTTGTCTGCATGGATACAATGCAATAAACCATGTAATAGAGTTGGAAGAGTTCTTGTAGTCCAACCTCCTATTCAAACGAGATCTTACACTATTTCTGATAAATGGCAGTCCAATCCATTCTTGAAAGTCTCAAATGTTGAAGTTCTCACAACCTCCAAAGGCAAACTGTTCCATTGGTTGATTGTTCTCACTGTCATAAAGTTTCTCCTTATTTCTAGGTTGAATCTCTCCTTGATCAGTTTTTATCCTTGCCTGGCATCTGATGCTCAAATATTGCAACACTGCTATCATATCTTCCCTTCTCTTCACTAGACTATCCATTCCCAGTTCCTGCAACCGTTCTTGATATGTTTTAGTCTCCAATCCCCTGATCATCCTGGTTGCTCTCCTCTGCACTATTTCTAGAGTCTCCACATCTGTTTTATAGTGTGGTGACCAAAACTGGATGCAATACTCCAGGTACAGTAGAACTAAGGATTTATAGAGTGGTATTAGTACTACACTTGATATAGATTGCATCCCTCTGTTAATGCAATTTAAGATTGCATTGGCTTTTTTGGCTGCCGCTGCACACTGCTGGCTCATATTTAGCTGGTTGTCCACTAGGACTCCAAGATCCGTCTCATAGTCACTGCTATTAAGCCAGGTGCTAAGATTTACATGCTCTAGCTAAAATATAACAAACCATTGCCTGTCTGTCATCTGCACCCTCTATCACTGTCTAGCTTGGTTCTTCAGCCCAACAGGATAATCAGAACTGCAGTTAATAGAATTGCTGCCAACCTGCCTTCCATTGAGGACCTGTATACTGCATGAATCAAAAAGAGGGCTGTGAAAATATTTACTGACCCCCTCTCATCCTGGACACAAACTGTTCCAGCTCCTACCCTTAAAACGTTGCTATAGAGCACAGCACATCAAGACAACTAGACACAAGAACAGTTTTTCCCGAACACCATCACTCTGCTGAACCAATAATTCCCTCAACACTGTCAAACTATTTACTAAGTCTGCATTACTATTAATAGTAGTATTTTCTCATCATTGCTATCACCCATTTCCTCCCACCTATGACTGTATGACTGTAACTTGTTGTTTGTATCCTTAAGATTATTATTAATATTGATTGTTTCCTCATTGCTTATTTGACCCCTATCACAATCATTACATCTTGACAAATGTATCTTTTCTTTTATGTACACTGAGAGCATATGCATCAAGACAAATTATTTGTGTGTCCAATCACACTTGGCCAATAAAGAATTCTATCTATCAATACATATAGTACTGTATGCAACCATCATTGCTGTAGTCTTAAACCACAAAATGACAGCTTTTATGGCAATATCTGTTTCTGACAATGGAAGAAACTTTGTTCTTTTGCCTTCAAGCTTGGAAAGTGACAATTTGTCCTTCAGTACATGTAGTATGTATGTTTAAGTTGAAAATGATATAAGAACTTTAGCTGGCTTTGTTTCTTTGAGGAGCTGGAGAAGGAAAACCAAAATTAAAAATGGCAAGGCATAACCTTTTCAGCTATTTTCGTTGCATCTTGTTTCAGCATAGAAAATAAACCTGGACTTCTCAAGCAATAGGAGTTTTATTGCTGCTGTGGTAGTGGTACTGTAGTTGCTTTTCTAATGATGCACTGAACTATAAAAAGAAATGGAAACTTGAAGTACTTTATGGTTTGGGCAGCAGGTAGATTAAAAAATAAATCCCAAGACTTTGTTCTCGGTTCTATCCTCCGACTTTATTTCCAACCAAACTTGTAAAGTCATCCTACGCCTTCTAAAGTTCAGTGATACATGTAAGCAAAGAAATCCCCCAACTTAACTTCATGAAGCTTCAGTTGGAATTCCGTAACTTGAAGTCCTATCATAACTATGGAACAGAAGACTGGTTCCTAACATTTTTTAAACTGGTAGACCCATTTGACATTTTGAGAACACATTACGGATATGCTTACAAAATAGAACTGCACTATTTATTTATTAGATTTATATGCCTGCCCCTCTCACAACATATAAAAAAATAATATGATACAAATCTAAATCCAATTAATATGAACCCACTAATCTAAACTAAAATCCCCATTATTAAAAATCAGCCATACCCACATGTCATTTCATCAGCCAGGGGGCTAGAGTCTAATGGCCCCAAGCCTGGTGACATAAATGAGTCTTAAGACTCTTATGGAAGGCAAGGAGGGCGGGGGCAGTGCGAATCTCTGGGGGGAGCTGATTCCAGAGGGCCAAGCACCCCCACAGAGAAGGCTCTTCCCCTAGGTCCTGCTAAACGACATTGTCTAGTTGACAGGGCCTATAGAAGGCCAACTTTGTGAGACCTAACCAGTCTTTGGGATTCATGTGACAGAAGGCAGTCCCGCCGCAAGTAGTCTGGTCCGATGCCATTTAGGGAATTATAGTTCATAACCAACACTTTGAATTGTGTCCAGAATCCATTCGGCAACCAATGCAGCCTATATCATCTTTGTCCATTGTTGGCAAGTCCATTGCAATATTTCTGTTGAAGGATTGATCAAAACATTTCTTATTTGACTTAAATTGGAAACTCAATTTAAAATGGGAATTCAAGCTTCATACCTTTTTCTTGGCTATGACCATTATTTACTGTTTTATTATTTACAGTGCTTGCTTGATCTTCCTTGTCTCTAGGTCAGAAGCAGCGGTGGGTTACTCCTAGTTAGGTCCGGTTCTAGCACCAGCAGCGGGAGGCTGTGCTCACCTGCCCAGGACACTTTGGTAGCAAACGGTTTTAGAACCCACTACTGGTTGGAGGTGATATTTCTTTTTTGTTTTGGTTTAGAATTTTTTTTTTTAGATTTGAACATCAAACATTAAAATACAAGGTTAACATCATGGTATTCTTTTGTATTTTTGTTCTTTATCTTCTTTGGTTTCACTTCTTCTTGCTTCATTGGATTTGATCTTGACATGCTGGTGATGTTTTGGTGATGTTTGGCTTTTTTTCTTGTTTGTTGATTCTACAGATCTTCTATTTTAATTGTAGCTGCATACAATTGGTATGTTTCTTGTAGTGAGTTGGTATTTTTGATATTACAGTATTGATATCTTTTAATATTCTTTCTTTCTTTTTTTCTTTCTTTCGCAAGCTTCAATGCAGGCAGTCTTGTGTTGTTTTTGTGCTGTTCTAGATGATCAGTTATTCTCCGTTCTTGCTTTGCAGTTAAAGGATTTGGTTCTTGAAGGCAGAGGAGACAGCGCCTGGTTTGGGAATGAAAAGTTCATCTACTAC
Organism: Erythrolamprus reginae; assembly: GCF_031021105.1. Lineage (NCBI taxonomy): Eukaryota > Metazoa > Chordata > Lepidosauria > Squamata > Dipsadidae > Erythrolamprus > Erythrolamprus reginae. The sequence continues at coordinate 26,332,706 of NC_091956.1, read as the reverse complement.
CAATTTCACTTGCTTGTACCTCTTGTCTGAGCTACTTTTGGGAAGGCTTTTGATTCTTTGCCCTAGATATAATTTTGCAGTGCTTTCACTATTATTTCTGCGAATACTTTGTGTCTTATTATAAATCAGCCATTGAACTTTTAGCTTCTATTCTGCTTTTTCTGATTCTGGATGTTATTTTTACAAGAACTAGTACCCTGATGGTGAACCTATGGCACATGTGCCACAATTGGAACGTGGAGCCATATTCATGGGCACATGAGCCAGCCAGCTGATTTTCAGGCCTTCGGGGCCTACTGGCAGTTGGGAAACAAGCTGTTTCCAGCCTTGAGTTGGGATGGATAAAGTCTGTTTTTGCTCTCGAGCTCCAGAGCCTTTCTAGGAGCCTGTGGAGGACGAAAACAGCCTTCCCCATGCCCCCGAGGCTCTCCGGAGGCTAGAAATGGCTCGTTTCCCAATTTGGAATGGGGAATTTCTGGCCTCCGGAGAGCCTCTGGGGGTGGGGAGCGCATTTTCATCCTCAGACTCCTAGAAAGGCTCTGGAGTTTGGGAGAGCAAAAAAACAGACATTCCGGTTTAACCAGAAGTTGGCAAATGGGCCATTTTCTGCCTCTGGGGCTCCTCTCAGGGGGGGAGCTGTTTTCACCCTCCCAGGCTCCCAGAAAGGCTCTCAAGCCTGGGGAGAGTGAAAATCAGACATGGACGTGATTCGTTATACAGACAGCTAGATGTTTAGATTGGATTTGACATTTTTAGGCACCTATTAAGTCCTTCCCAATGTGTTAGGGAGAGGTTGATGTTTGATGGTTATGTCACAGGATGCAAGTTAAGCTGCCTTTTGCAATTGATTGACAATGACTTTGTCAATGTCAGTAGTGTTCAAGTGGTGCTCCAGTTGTTTTGAGATTGAAACTAATGTGTCTGTTACTATATTGCACCCACTGTACCTGTTGTTCTTACTATTCTGGTTCACTGCAATCAGCCAAATATTTAGATTTAGCATTTAGCATCTATTCATTATTGTAATCAATTCATAATAATATGCCTGTTCTTTAGCGGCTGCTGTCTTTCACATGCACTGAGTTCTTCCCAAGAACATAGAATGTATCAGAATAGTGCATGTGTGGAGCCAGGCAGTGTGGCCTTTTGCAGTTGATAGGTGGACATTTGGTCAGTGTGCAGATTTTTAAAAATAGAGTGCTATCTTGGTACTCAATGGCTTTGAAACTCATCAAATTTGGTACTCAATACATTTTTATGTGAAAACTGTGTCCTGTTACTCATTGTTTCTTTGTACTCAATTCGTAAGCTAGAATTTGTCGGTGTCAGCTACCTTGTGACACGCTACATTGTTCCCTATGGTAAAAAAAATGTTTGGTACTCATCATTTTTGGTATTCATTGTGCCTCCCAGAACCAATTAACAACAAGGCATCACTCTACTGCCCAGAGTCCAGAAAGATTTGGGAGGCTTATAAATTGCAAAAATCAATCAATAAATACTGTGCAAGTCATTTGGGTTTGGCATCCAGTGTGCTGATAACTACTAGGACTGCCACAACCTGTTTATGCCTAATGTGTCAATTTTGATTTTCTAATCTTATTATTTTTTAAACTCTAATAGAAACATAGAAGTCTGACGGCAGAAAAGGCCTCATGGTCCATCTAGTCTGCCCTTATACTATTTTCTGTATTTTATCTTAGGATGGATCTATGTTTATCCCAGGCATGTTTAAATTCAGTTACTGTGGATTTATCTACCACGTCTGTTGGAAATTTGTTCCAAGGATCTACTACTCTTTCAGTAAAATAATATTTTCTCATGTTGCTTTTGATCTTTCCCCCAACTAACTTCAGATTGTGTCCCCTTGTTCTTGTGTTCACTTTCCTATTAAAAACACTTTCCTCCTGGGCCTTATTTAACCCTTTAACATATTTAAATGTTTCGATCATGTCCCCCCTTTTCCTTCTGTCCTCCAGACTATACAGATTGAGTTCATTAAGTCTTTCCTGATGTTGCTTTCCTGGTGTTCATTAAGTCTTTCCTGATGCTGCTCAACTCTCAATAAATGTAGACAGCTGACAACAATCCAAGAAATTACTATAATACCAATAAAATATGAATAATAGATTAACAATGACAAATATGATAAAGTGAGAGGAAGGACTCCCTCATCAAAGTTCTTACTCTTTAGCTCAAGGGTGTCAAACTTGATTTCATTGAGGGCCACATCAAGGTTGTGTTTGACCTCAGGGGGGTGAGGGTGGGGTGGCCAGCTTGACCTCACTCCTATCAGGCGCACCTGTGATGTCCCAAATGCTCTGCTAGTGAAAATAGGCTCCTGAGCTCTGTTTTCATCTGCCACAACCTTTGCAGCCCTGTGCCAATGAAAACAGAGCTTCATTTTCACCGGCAGAGGGTTGCAGGAGGCCGTGGCAGCTGAAAATGTATCTCAGAAGCCCATTTTCTCAGACAGAAGCACTGTGGGTCACTCCTTTGTGTGACCTGCAGACCCAATCTAAATACCCCACAGGCAGGGTACCAAACCTTGAGTTTGACACCCCTTATTTAGCTCTTCTGCAATGTTGGCTTTCTATGAGATTTATGTTTTTAAGTGATCATCTTCACTTCACTCAGCAGAGTGTTATGATAGCAGAATTGTGCAACAATATATATTAGGTACATAAATACTCTGACTCCAATATAAGCTTATGTGTTTTATTTCTTCTTCTTCGTGGAACTTGTTTTATGTTTTCACAAATAACAACTTGACAGCAGAACTATACTTCTCAAGTAATAACATATATACACGGTCCTTGTACTTCATTTGGATCTTATCCTAATCTTAAATATTCTATCTGTGAATATTATATATGTACAGTGTTCCCTCGCTTTTCGCAGGGGATGCGTTCTGAGACCACCCGCGAAAGTCGAATTTCCGCAAAGTAGAGATGCGGAAGTAAATACACTATTTTTGGCTATGAACAGTATCACAAGCCTTCCCTTAACACTTTAAACCCCTAAACTGCAATTTTCCATTCCCTTAGCAACCACTCAGATTATTACTCACCATGTTTATTTATTAAAGTTTATTTTAAAAAATATTTATTAAATGCAGACGAAAGTTTGGCGATGACATATGACGTCATCGGGTGGGAAAAACCGTGGTATAGGGGAAAAACCCCGCAAAGTATTTTTTAATTAATATTTTTGAAAAACCGTGGTATAGACTTTCCGTGAAGTTCGAACCCGCGAAAATCGAGGGAACACTGTATTAGGTACGTAAATATAAGCTTATGTGTTTTATTTATGGAGATAAGGAGGAACTTCCTGACGGTCAGAGCGATCAACCAATGGAACAACCTACCAGCGGACGTTGTGAACTCCAACACTCTGGACATTTTTAAGAGAAGATTGAACTGCCACTTGACTGGTGTACTATAGGGTTCCTGCTTGGGCAGAGGGTTGAACTTGATGGCCTTCATGGTCCCTTTCAACTCTACCAAACAAACAAACAAACAAACAAACAAACAATAAATAAATAAATAAATAAATAAACTTCTTCTTCATGGAACTTGTTTTATGTTTTCACAATTAACAACTTGACAGCAGAACTATACTTCTCAAGTAATAACATATTCAGCGATCCCTCGATTTTCGCGATCTCGTTCTTCGCGAAACGCTATATCACGATTTTTCCCACCCGATGACGTCACTCTCTTCCTTCCTTTCTCATCTTTCTTTCTCTCTCTCTTTCTCTATCTTGCTTCTTCCTCTCTCACACTCTCTTCCTCCCTCTCTCATCTCTTTCTTTCCTTCTCTCTCTTTCTCTATCTCTCCCCCTCTTGCTGGCGGGCGGTGGGTGGCGGGCGGGCGGCGGGAGGGCGGGCGGGCAAGCGGGGTCATCAGCGAGGAAGACCCAGGGAAGGTTCCTTTGGCCGCCCAGCAGCTGATCTGCTCGGCAGCGCAGCGAGGAGCTGAATCGGGGTTTCCCCTTTGCGTGGGCGGCCGGGAAACCCCGATCTTCGTCTGCTCGCTGCTGCTGTGCTGCCGAGCAGATCAGCTGCTGGGCGCCGCAGCAGCAGCGAGCAGACGAAGATCGGGGTTTCCCCGCCGCCCACGCAAAGGGGAAACCCCGATTCGGCTCCTCGCTGCGCTGCCGAGCAGATCAGCTGCTGGGCGGCCGCAGCAGCAGCGAGCAGACGAAGATCGGGGTTTCCCCGCTGCCCACGCAAAGGGGAAACCCCGATTCAGCTCCTCGCTGCGCTGCCGAGCAGATCAGCTGCTGGGCGGCCGCAGCAGCAGCGAGCAGACGAAGATCGGGGTTTCCCCACCGCCCACGCAAAGGGGAAACCCCGATTCGGCTCCTCGCTGCGCTGCCGAGCAGATCAGCTGCTGGGCGGCCGAAGGAACCTTCCCTGGGTCTTCCCCGCCGCCCACACAAACTCCACCATCTGCGCATGCGCGGCCATGAAAAAAAGGGCGCACATGCGCAGATGGTGTTTTTACTTCCGCAACCCTACATCGTGAAAAATCGATTATCGCGAGGGGTCTTGGAACGGAACCCTCACGATAATCGAGGGATCACTGTATACACGGTCCTTGTACTTCATTTAGATCTTATCCTAATCTTAAATATTCTATCTGTGAATATTATATATGTATTCCCTCGTGAACTGTGACATTAAGAGAAAACATCTGCTCTCTATGGTGCAGATTCACCAACAGTCAGCATCCAAATGAATAGAATTCTCCCAAAACCGACTATATACCTGTATGCAAATTAGCTCTCATGTAACTTTCTATCTCCCTTTTCCATGCTGTATGCTAACATGCAGCTTCCATTCTACACTTTGGGAAAGTGGTAAACTGGTGTTACGAGACCCTTTGTATCTGGCAGGTACAAAACAAGGCTATAGGTAAACGCAACAGCATTAAACTTTATTCAGTAGGCGATCTGAAGCTGCTGGCAGATCTAGTGCTGGTTATAGACATTTTCAAACCTTAGCAAAATGTCAAAATGTTGCCCTTCTTGACATACAGAGAGAGAGAGAGAGAGAGATTGGAAGCAAGGGGAAAAAAGAGTGCGATCACATTGTTCCTTGATAAGAAGAACTGTGCCCAGTCAGGCATAGGTAATGCAGAAAAGATTCATGGTTAACCTAGCACAGGGAGACAGTTAAATTAATAACTGGAAGGGATATAACTTCAGGATGATTAACTCTTAGGACTAAAGTACCTTTTCACAAGCTGACACCCTTGTGAGACAGGTTGGATTACAGTTTCCAACACCTTCCAGGCTGCAGTAAAACTAGAAGGCAACACTTTGGGCAGGGTGAAATACCTCTAGCGCAGTGGTTCCCAACACCCCATGGAGGGGGGATTTGATTTTTAATAGGGGCAATTTGAACCTTGTTTAAACCAGGTTAATGGCCTTTTAGGCTTCCTACGTTGAGTAGGAGTTCACTTTTTGAATAGTAAGAATATTGATTGATTGATTGATTGATTGATTGATTGATTGATTGATTGATTGATTGATTTGACTTTTGCCGCCCTTCTCGGAAGACTCAAAATATATAAAAGAAATACATTTTTGCAGGCTAAGAAGCCCAGCCAAAGATTTATGAGGGTTTAAATTGGCTTCAAAGGTTGATTTGGGTGTTGGGTGGGTCCCATTCTGACCCACATATATGTAATTGGGAGGTGCAGTATCAGGCATGGGGGATTTGAGACATCTTTCCCCCAGGCTTATTATAATTTATGTTTGGTATGTATGTGCTGTTTGGTTTTTAATTATGATAGGGTTTTTAGTTTTTTAATATTAGATTTGTGCCATTATAATATTGTTTTTATCGTTGTTGTGAGCCGCCCCAAGTCTTCAGAGAGGGGCGGCATACAAATCTAATAATTTTTTTATTATTATTATTATTATTATTATTATTATTATTATTATTATTATTATTATTATTATTATTATAGAGATGCTTAAGTGGGCATGGCCCCAAAAAGGTTGGAAATCACTACTGTAGGGCAAAGAAAACAAAATAAGGCAGATGTTTTATATATTTCACATGCAGGAGTACATACATACAGGCACATCCCTTCAAATATGATATGTTCAGGGGATTGTTGTTACCAGTTTGCATGCTTGCATGTGCAGAAGCATTCTGGGTGGGTGGGCAGAGCCTCCCACCACCACCGCTACCAGTTCACAGAACCAGGCCAAACCGGGACCAACCCACCGCTGCAAGGGATGGTTTGTATTTTGAATATGTCCATTGCATTATTTTTTTTTCAGATTTGGACTAGGTAAATGTGCATGTTAATAGTTGTGAATTATTAAGTGGTTTCCAGGATGATGTAGGCCAGCCAGGAGCGTGGTATCTCAATACAGGTAGTCATCAAGGCACCACCACAATTGAGCCCAAAATTTGTGTTGCTAAGTGAAACATTTGTGAGTTATGATTTTTCTTGCCACAGTTGTTAAGTGAATCATTGCATTTGTTAGGTTAATAAAACGGTTGTTAAGCGAATCTAAGTCAATCCCCATTGACTTAGCTTGTCAGAAGTTTGAAAAAGCTGATCACATGATTCCAGGAGATTGCAACCGTCATAAGTATGAAGCACTGGCCAAGCAGCTGAATTTTGATTATGTGACCACCGAGAGGCTGCAAAACTCATAAGTGTGAACACAGCCATAAGTCACTTTTTTCAGTGCTGTTGTAACCTTGAACGGTCACTAAATAAACTGTTGTAAGTCGAAGTCTATTTGGTTTGCAGTTGAGATGATCATGCTAACAATAAAATTCTGTTTATTTAAAAAAAATCTGAAGGGAAAAGAGTGAAACCTTATATTGATAGTACAAGTGCACTAGAGTGCCTTCCATCCCCTGTCCTATTGCTCTCCTATATCTCCTATACCTTTCTTCTATTCCTATAACTCTTCTTCTATTCTTTCATTGATATGTTCTATTACTATATCTTCTTTTCTATTCTTTCATAGATATATTTTCCTATGAGTATCTCCTCTATAACCTTCATCATGTATTTTACTATGTGTATAATTTGTAGCCATAGAAAATAACAGAATAACAAAATAACAGAAAAACTAAGTTTATTCAATAGGCTTAGTTCTCAACCTGGGGTTTAGGACCCCTTTGGGGGTCGAGTGACCATTTCACAGGGGTCACCTAAGACCATGCGAAAAGACAAATTTCCCATGATGTCAGGAACTAAAGCTTCTATTCTGGCACCTGGGAACATATTTTTACAATCCGATCAATCAGGTGTTTACAGTGAGGGTGTCCCTCTGACCTTCCTGCCAATCAGCTTAAAGCTCTGTTGGGAGAATTGGTGGTAGACTTATGGTTGGGGGTCACCACAACATGAGGAACTGTATTAAGGGGTTGCGGCATTAGAAAGGTTGAGAACCACTGGTCTATTGCATGTCATTGATTTCATTAAATTTACTTTCATCAGCTGGCTCTAGGTTAGAACTTGAATGCATCCAATTTGCAGGATAAACACATCCAAAATGGAATATGTCTCCATATCCTGCTTGTGGGCAGCTCATAAATATTTGGTTGGCTGCAAGGGACAAAAGGCTTCATATAAACAAATTATTTTAGGAGGACTGGGCTTGTGTGCACAAAACTGAAGTCAATTGTCCACACATATTGTGATCTGCCAGAGGTTTGTGTGTGTTCTCACCTGGGGGCATTTTCAAATTGGAGAGCTCTATTTTTATTTATGAAATAGATTAAATAATATCTTCTCTCCAACTTAAATCTAACATCATCAAACTATATCGGAGTTCGAAAATAATGCAGTACAACAGGGTGCTCATTAGTTTTTGCTTAATTGGCCTGAGAATTTTTGTAACCTTTAATTAAGGAATTTAATGAGTTTTAGCAACAGGATAATTAAATCATCTTAGGTAGTGAGCAGAACCCAAGAACTGATAATGGCAAGGCAGATAGAATCTCAAAGACTGGATTGTTAATTGCATTGCTTTATTCAATAACATTGGTTAGCGATAACTGACCGACATTGCCATAATTGGTTTCCTTTCCTCTGGCTTCTTCTTTAAAGAATTTAGATTTTTTTAAAAAAAATGTAGAAATGAATCAGGCGTATTTAAAACTGCTCTGAAGATACAGGGGCAAATAATCCAGTTATCAAACCCAACTATAGCATAGTCAGCAGGAATGCCAAAGAGGAAAGCTTACAGTGAGTATTATTTCAAAACAACTTAAGTATATCTTCATTCTTCAGTTTAAATTCTTTATTTCCTCTTAGTGAATCTGGATCGGGGTGGGCAGCAGCCAGTGCGGTCAGTTGCTCCATCCCAATAGACAACTCCCTAATGCGCGCATGCATGTTCCTGTGTCAGATTTGGCTTCTGCACATATGCGGAAGCAAAACTATTGCCCCAAATCACCAAAATCTCCCTCATGCACATGTCCTCCCACAAGATTCCACTTGCTGCACATATGCAGAAGCCAAATCTTGCACCATCGGGCACCTACACGCCCGCCAGATGCGGCCGCACCCACAACGGCTTCGAAGGACACACCTTCGTGGTAGTTTTTATGGGGTAGCAATTCCCCACTCAACACTTGGAGCACAATCTGGTGGTCCTCTTGGACTCACAGCTCAGTTCTATCTGGTATAGCCATTGAACCATTTCCTGAACTGGGTGGATGGTCACGTATGGCCTTCTCACTTCAAGCTTTGATTATAGCAAGGTGTAACTGTCCTTGAAATTCACTGAGAAGGATTATTATTATTATTATTATTATTATTATTATTATTATTTAGATTTGTATGCCGCCCCTCTCCGAAGACTCGGGGCAGCTCACAACAACAATAAAACAATGTGTGACAATGTGTTCTGCCGGCGTGTCTCAACCGCCCATAATTACAGGGTAATTAGTCCAGGAAGACACACACTACAAAATAAAGGGAAAACCATACCCACTGGGACTTGCAACCTTTGCCTTGTAAGGCAGAGAATTATCCTCCAGGCTAGAGTATCCAATCCCTTCAGTAAATATATATATATATATATATATATATATATATATATATATATATATATATATATATATATATATATATATATATATATATATATATATATATATTTACTATGTGTATATAATAAGGAGCTGTGATGTTCCTTCAATACACCAGGGTGATTCGACACAAAAATATGTAACCCTTCCCTGGTGCAGAGCTGAAGGGATTGGATACTGTAGCCTAGAGGTTAATTCTCTGCCTTGCAAGGCAAAGGTTGCAGGTTCAAGTCCCAGTGAGGGTATGGCTAGCTGATGAGGCCAAAATAAGGCAGAAATAGATCTATCCTAGTCTCCCTTAATTTTCAAATTCAGCAAAAAAACATGTGACATACATACATACATACATACATACATACATACACACATAGTGTATATATCCACTAAAACCCTCATTGTGTATTGGACAAAATAAAAAAAATTAAAAAATTGGGGGGTTAGGTGATGATAGTAACTTGGTTACTTAGAGTCGTATTTCCTGCAATCGAGTTTGGAGTGGTTTACTTTAAGTTTGTATCTGTTGTGTGCTTGTGTGTTGTTGTGGTCGAAGCTGAAGTAGTTGTTAACAGGAAGGACGTTGTAGCCGATGATTTTATGTGCTATGCTTAGATTGTGCTTAAGACGACGTAGATCTAAGCTTTCTAAACCTAGGATGCATGCACATATTTGTCTGGATGACTCTCTGCAGCTTTCTTGGCAAACATTTTGGAAAGTGGTTTGCTAATGCCTCCTTCCTAGATCTGAGAGGAAGCTAGCGAACTGAGATCACTCAGTTAACTTTGTGCCTAATGCAGAATTAGAATTCAATGTCTCTTAAATTGGGGCTTTTAACCACTATACAAAACTGGGGATGTTGCAACAATCATGTGTGAAAAATGGTAAATGATTTAGCTTTACTAGATAAATGGTCAAAGCAATGGAAACTGCAGTTTAATTTTTCCAAATGTAAAATAATGCACTTGGGGAAAAGGAATCCTCAATCTGAGTATTGCATTGGCAGTTCTGTGTTAGCAAAAACTTCAGAAGAGAAGGATTTAGGGGTAGTGATTTCTGACAGTCTCAAAATGGGTGAGCAGTATGGTCGGGCAGTAGGAAAAGCAAGTAGGATGCTTGGCTGCATAGCTAGAGGTATAACAAGCAGGAAGAGGGAGATTGTGATCCCCTTATATAGAGCGCTGGTGAGACCACATTTGGAATACTGTGTTCAGTTCTGGAGACCTCACCTACAAAAAGATATTGACAAAATTGAACGGGTCCAAAGACGGGCTACAAGAATGGTGGAAGGTCTTAAGCATAAAACGTATCAGGAAAGACTAAATGAACTCAATCTGTATAGTCTGGAGGACAGAAGGAAAAGGGGGGACATGATCAAAACATTTAAATATGTTAAAGGGTTAAATAAGGTTCAGGAGGGAAGTGTTTTTAATAGGAAAGTGAACACAAGAACAAGGGGACACAATCTGAAGTTAGTTGGGGGAAAGATCAAAAGCAACGTGAGGAAATATTATTTCACTGAAAGAGTAGTAGATCCTTGGAGCAAACTTCCAGCAGACGTGGTTGGTAAATCCACAGTAACTGAATTTAAACATGCCTGGGATAAACGTATATCCACTGTAAGATAAAACACAGGAAATAGTATAAGGGCAGACTAGATGGACCATGAGGTCTTTTTCTGCTGTCAGTCTTCTATGTTTCTATGTTTCTATGGTCATAAATCACTTTTTTCACTTACCATTGTAACTTTAAATGGTCACTAAATGAATTGTCAAAAACAACCTGTATAAAATATCTCGTACTTACATTGTATATTCCAAAGCATTTAGAAAAGAAATTTCTCCGTCCTTCTTTTTCTGCCTCTTGTTCTGAGACAGTCGCAGAGAAACAGTGAAATAATCCCTGCCATCTGCTGTTCTATATTTTTCATAAGTTTTAACATTCTGATTTTAGAACCTAAATGACAAGTAAAATGTCAAGTCATCCAGAAAATAATCAGAGGCATAACAACCAAAATGTTAACTAAACTTGTCTATTGAGAATATAGTTTCTAAGGGACCAATATCTCTTATTTTGAAGATACTACTGCATGCTGCTTTCTACTTAATTGTACAAATTAAGAAACAATTGGTAAAGTTTTCCACAGCTTTATCAGAAAGTTTTCTTTATTTAAAAAAAAATCTTTACTGTTTGGCAAAGTAAAATAAGTTTGACATTAGCATCAGAAACTTCATTTATGTTGTTGGTTTTAGCTCAGAACGTGGCCATTTGGTTGCAAACGTTTCATCCCCATTCGAGGGGACATCTTTATTTATTTATTTTTATTTTTATAGACAGACAAACATACAATACAAATATGCAATACATAATTAATCAATCAGTGTATCATCTGCATGCTGCTTCTGTGCCTTCTCCCTATTCCTCCATTATTTATTTATATTTATTTTATATTTAATCAGATTTGTATGCCGCCCCTCTTCGCAGACTCGGGGCGGCTCACAGCAATAACAATGCAATGTAAACAAATCTAATATTTAAGTTAATTTAAAATTTCTCATATCCTAGTATTTAGCATTTCATTTGTTATAACATTTCACCCCTCTTTCTTTAAATATTACTCTACAAATATCTTTTATCCAACTAATCATAAAATTGTCCCCATATCTGAAAATATTCCTATTCCTCTCTTTAAATATCGAGGTCAATCTATTCATTTATGCACAATCCAATATTTTCTTAAATATTTCTTCCTCCTTAGGGATTTTCTCTGCTTTCCATCTTTACGCAAATACTATCCTTGCTGCTGTTATCAAATGTACAATCAAGTATATATTTTCCTTACTAAATTTCTCTGCGGAGATACCAATAGGAACAGTTCCGGTTTTAAATCTATATATTGCTGTATCGTTTCTTCTAACCATGTTTTAATTTTCATCCAATAATTTCTTGCTTCTGGTCATGTCCACCACATTTGATAATACAATCCAGGTAATCAATGACATTTCCAACATTTTGCAGATTTATTTTTAAACATTTTTGCATGTGCCATCGGATAGGGTCTGCAACTTGGGCGTCCTCCTCGATCCACAGCTCACATTAGAAAAACATCTTTCAGCTGTGGCGAGGGGGCATTTGCCCAGGTTCGCCTGGTGTACCAGTTGCTGCCCTATTTGGACCGGGAGTCACTGCTCACAGTCACTCATGCCCTCATCACCTCGAAGTTCGACTACTGTAACGCTCTCTACATGGGGCTACCTTTGAAAAGTGTTCGGAAATTTCAGATCGTTCAGAATGCAGCTGCGAGAGCAGTCATTTTATTTTATTTATTTATTTATTTATTTATTACTTAGATTTGTATGCCGCCCCTCTCCGAAGACTCGGGGCGGCTCACAACACGTGGAAACAAATCATAAATAATCTAAACAGATTTAAAATATTTAACGATTTAAAAAAGACCCCATATACTAACAGACATACATGTCACACTGAGAATTGCCAGCCAACAGAGACTTTCCTTAGTTAAAGTGTTGCTGTGTTTCTTTATTTGCTCTGATCACACCCCCTCTTACATCACTCCCACAATCCTTATCTTTCTCTGTTTCCTATATATATATCCGCTTGCTTATGTGAGCGAGCACATTCTAATCTAACCTTCTTGTGTGCTTGTAGCCATGTTTTTGTTAGAAGCTGCTTGATAAAGAGCAGCTGGCTCAATGAAATTTTTCTGTTTATAAAATAAAGTTTGTTTTCACTATGGTGCCTGCCTGCTGAAGTCCTGCTTTAAAATCCATCCCCAACAATACACTCAGGCATACCATATATAAATTAAACATGCCCAGGGGAAGATGTTTCAGTTCCCCCATGCCTGACGGCAAAGGTGGGTTTTAAGGAGTTTTCGGAAGGCAGGAAGAGTAGGGGCAGTCCTAATCTCCGGGGGGAGTTGGTTCCAGAGGGCCGGTGCCGCCACAGAGAAGGCTCTTCCCCTGGGGCCCGCCAACCGACATTGTTTAGTTGATGGGACCCGGAGAAAGCCCACTCTGTGGGACCTAATCAGTCGCTGGGATTCGTGCGGCAGCAGGCGGTCTCGGTCATGGGCTTCCCAAGGTATGCCCATGTTACACCAACACGTCACAGTCTGCATTGGTTGCCGATCAATTTCTGGTCACAATTAAAGTGTTGGTTATGACCTATAAAGCCCTTCATGGCATCAGAACAGAATATATCCGAGACCGCCTTCTGCTGCATGAATCCCAGCGACCGATTAGGTCCCACAGAGTGGGCCTTCTCCGGGTCCCGTCAACTAAACAATGTCAGTTGGTGGGCCCCAGGGGAAGAGCCTTCTCTGTGGCCGCCCGACTCTCTGGAACCAACTCCCCCCAGAGATTAGAACTGCCCCCACCCTCCTTGCCTTTCGTAAACTCCTCAAAACCCACCTTTGCTGACAGGCATGGGGGAACTGAGATATCTCCCCCGGGCCTATACAGTTTATGTATGGTATGTTTGTACGTATGTCTGCTTAATAATGGGGTTTTTAAAATATTTTAAATTGTAAATTATTAGATTTGTTATGAACTGTTTTATTCTGTTGTGAGCCGCCCCGAGTCTACAGAGAGGGGCGGCATACAAATCTAACAAATAAATAAAATAAATAAATAAATAAATTTTATATTGATTTTCTTTATATGCTGTGGACATTGTTAATTTGTAATTCCTTTCCAATAGCTGCTACCACTTATGTAACTCAATTGAATGACCAAAATGTTTTGCTCTCAAGGAGACATCTTCAGTGCTTTTGGATTGTGCTTGTCTGGCCTTTAAATACTTTTTTGAGTTCTGGTCTGGTTTCAGGTTGTGTGATTGGCTGGCTGTAGTTCTGAGTCATAGTCCTTGGCTTTAAGTACCATCTGTGTGATTGTACTTAAATTAGTGTTGTTGTTGTTCAGCTGTCTACTGATGATGTCATGGTCTGGTTTTGGGTTGATTTGATTGGCTGTGCGTGATGTGGTCCGATTTCTTGTGATCTGACAAGTTATAACTTTGAAGCATGGCTGTTCATTGGTCTTTAATTTTTTTAATTGATTTTTATTGATTTTTTTTTAAAAAAAAACCCAATACAAACACATACAAAATATTAATAAATCATTCAAATAACTCTTCATTTACATTTCTATAACATCAGAATGTCAATTTCAATGCAATGTTATGCAACTATCTTATTGTTAATCTTTTCCCATTAATATCTATCATTAAATAATTATATTTACAAAACCTCTTACAACTACTAGTTACTAGTTACTAATTGCTAATTGTTTATTAATTAATTTGTTTGTTTGTTTGTTTGTTTGTACATTATTCTTCTTATTTTCAAGCCATATGTACAATTTTTCCCACACAATATAAAAAAAATTTCGATAATCATTCTGAAATTTCATAGTAAGCCAGCTCATTTCTTAGTTGTTTGTTGGTCTTTAAATGCTGGCTTCAGGATCTGAAACCAGACCAGTACTCAGAACGGAATTTAAAGGCCAGTACTCCAGAGGTGGGTTCCTCCCTGTTCATACCGGTCTGCCCAAACCGATAGCGATCCACTGGTGATATCACAATGATGTCACCGAACCGAATTGGTCAGTGCTGCTCCATGAGTGCCACCATATTTTTTAAAAAATTGTTTTGACTTTAAAAAAAATATATTTATTTTTCTTCTGCGAAGAAGCTGAGTTCCCAGCACGGCGCATGCATCACCATTTTGGTTATGGTTTTTTTCAAGGTAGTTTGCACTATGCGTGCATGCAAAGCGTGCATGCGCTTACAAGGCGCAGGCACGCAACACGGGAGGAAATGAACTGGCAGGGAAGTAAGTTGAAACCCATCCCTGCAGTACTATCCAAACAAGCACAATCCAAAGTCTACTGAAGATTTATTTTTTATTTATTTATTTTGTCAAACAAGTATAGAATTATAGTTTGTATTAACATAACAAAGTATAAAGAAGTAATAAAAAGGATAATAGGACAGGGACATTATTTTCCAAATGTAAAATAAAGCACTTGGGGAAAAGGAATCCTCAATCTGAGTATTGCATTGGCAGTTCTGTGTTAGCAAAAACTTTAGAAGAGAAGGATTTAGGGGTAGTGATTTCTGACAGTCTCAAAATGGGTGAACAGTGCGGTCAGGTGGTAGGGAAAGCAAGTAGAATGCTAGAGGTATAACAAGCAGGAAGAGGGAGATTGTGACCCCACTGTATAGAGCGCTGGTGAGACCACATTTGGAATACTGTGTTCAGTTCTGGAGACCTCACCTACAAAAAGATATTGATAAAATTGAACGGGTCCAAAGACGGGCTACAAAAAGGGTGGAAGCATAAAACTTATCAGGAAAGACTTAATGAACTCAATCTATATAGAAGGGAAAGGGGGAACATGATCAAAACATTTAAATATGTTAAAGGGTTACATAGGTTTCCGGAGGGAAGTGTTTTTAATAGGAAAGTGAACACAAGAACAAGGGGACACAATCTGAGGTTAGTTAGGGGAAAGATCAGAAGCAACATGAGAAAATATTATTTGACTGAAAGTGTAGTAGATGCTTGGAACAAACTTCCAGCAGATGTGGTTGGTAAATCCACAGTTACTGAATTTAAACTTGCCTGGAAAAAACATACAGTATATCAATCCTAAGATAAAATACAGGAAATAGTATAAAGGCAGACGAGACGGATGATGAGGTCTTTTTCTGCCGTCAATCTTCTATGTTTCTATGACCATAGATGTCTCCTCGAATGGGGATGAAATGTTTGTAACCAAATCCCCAAGCTTGGATCTCAAACCAAAACATAACTATGAACCTGAATGACTAATATTCAAACACATTTCAAGAAACTTGTTTATTGTGAAAATTAATATTTTTCTAGTTAGTTTCTTGCACTTCATTAGGAGTTCAAGTTATAGGTCAGTCAACTACTGATTTCTAACTAGAGGTTTAGCCTCAAGTACCTATAGAGTGTTCAGAGACAATAATAAAATACAACTTTATATTTCTGCTTCAGCCGTGGTCATTAACTAGAGCACTGGATATTTTACAGGCATAAGATGGCCAGTGTATGCAACCGAATGTGATTTTCCAGCTCAGAAAATGGGAGAATTCCATACGATCAGCATAAGTCTATGCATTTTAATAACCAATTGATTGTTGCAGAATCTGCCTCTGGTGTTTTATTCAAAGCAGAAATGTTACCAAGGTTATTAGATTTTCCCTCAAGTTATTACAGAAATCCTAGAGAAGCCATTGTAAAGAGGTGCTGATTTTGTTGCTTCTTATTTATCAGGAGAGACATTCAGAGTGTTTTGAAAGGCCATTCCAAGAATAAAAGCTCGCTGCATTTTTTCCTTCTTCTTCAATTTCATATTGTTTTATACTGAGCTTTGTTTTTAGACACACAAACCTTTATTTGCAGTTGGAAAAATAAAATTAAACAAATGTCAACACTTAATTTTGTAATATCTGAAACAGTGCTGGGTTCTAAATAATTTTGCTGCCGGTTCGTGTGTGCACTCATTTCTGCGCAGAAGCGTCCTTCCCACCATCAGTGCTATCAGTTCTAAGAACTTGTCCGAATCAGGAGAAATCTACCACTGATCTGAAAGTATTGGATCAGTTTTAAAAAGTATAGGGTTTGGCAGTTACAATTTATGTATGGTCTGTGTCTTTCTATCTAAATGGAACTTGATATCTGGTCTTCCAATCTCCAATCTTTGTTCCTCACTACTTAATTTTGAATAAAACTTTTCAGAATGTTCCTCAGAAAAAAAATGTCAACAGAGATCCAGCTTCATTTTTTAATACAGTGATACCTTGTCTTACAAACTTAATTGGTTCTGGGACGAGGTTCTTAAGGTGAAAAGTTTGTAAGACGAAACAATGTTTCCCATAGGAATCAATGGAAAAGTGATTAATGCATGCAAGCCCAAAATTCACCCCTTTTGCCAGCCGAAGTGCCCGTTTTTGCGCTGCTGGGATTCCCCTGAGGTTCCCCTCCATAGGAAACCCCATCTCCGGACTTCTGTGTTTTTGCGATGCTGCAGGGGAATCCCAGCAGGGAAATCCCAGCAGCGCAAAAACGAGTGCTTCGCTGGCAATGGAAGTCCAGAGGTGGGGTTTCCCAGCGAAGGGAGCATCAGTGAAATCGCAGCATCACCAAAACACCGAAGTCCTCGAAACCCCGCCTCCGGACCTCTGTGTTTTTGTGATGCTGCGATTTCACTGAGGCTCCCCTCGCTGGGAAACCCCACCTCCGGACTTCCGTTGCCAGCAAAGCACCGGTTTTTGTTCTGCTGGGATTCCCCTGCTGGGATTCCCCTGCAGCATCACAAAAACACGGAAGTCCAGAGGTGAGGTTTCCCATGGAGGGGAGCCTCAGGGGAATCCCAGCAGCACAAAAACAGGTGCTTCGCTGGCAACAGAAGTCCGGAGGTGGAGCATCCCAGCGGCGGTGGTGGGTTTGTAAGGTGAAAATAGTTTGTAAGAAGAGGCAAAAAAATCTTAAACCCCAGGTTTGTATCTCGAAAAGTTTGTATGACGACGTATCACTGTACTTTGTTAATGTCTGTTGATAATCAAACTAAAAATATCTGAATTGTTGGTATTCAATGGGATGTGGAGGTTAGGAAGTTTTTTGAAAGATGCTTTGAAAGTGAGCAGTTTGCTTCTATTACACAGTCCTAAAACGGTTGATCTGCATTTCTATATGTATCTAATGCATTTTAATTTCTATTTTATTTCAGGCTCTGCTAGATACTCAGAAACTTTTGAGAGCTCAAATTACAAATTTTACTTTCAATCTTGGATTTTCAGGGAAATTTTACCACACAGGTAAGAAAAAACAACATTGTAAAATTATTCTCCGTTTGTGCACTGCATATACGTAATTGGAGTTTGTTTTTGGGTGGATTTGCTTTATTCTATTAAACAAGATGAAAAAGAACTTTTGGAAGCATGAAAAAAAAAAGAATTCCTTCAGCAGAATAAAACTAAAACAAAAATAACGAACTCTTCCTTATGTACAATGTTGTACTTAGTTTTGGGACTTTTGTATTATCCATAGGAATATCATAATTATAACATTCTGGCAGTATATCCATAATACCACAGTATCTCATGAACCATGTTTAAGCAGTTTGTGTGGATAAAAAATAGTGTACTTTGTATGCTAGAAAATAGTAGAGTATTGGAAAGGTCTCTTTTAAACAATTGTTCTGTAATATACTTGACAACTGAGATTTCTAATTCAGGATTTAATAACCTGATACCCTGCAGATGTGTAGACTTACCAATACATATCAGCCATGCTGAAAAATATTTTCAGGAATTAACCTAACATATCTGCAGGGTATGAAGCTGGGACAAGCTTTCTTATATTGAAAAATGGGCCCAATATATACACTTAGGAGTTCTCGTAGAAATTCTACTTGCTGATTCGTTTCGTAAAACTTAGTTCAATAAAAACACAGGCTGTACAAAGAATTGGTGAAACAGTACAATGGTGACTTATTTTATTCTGGAATGCAAATAAAATATATGAATAACATCATTGTCTACCACCATTATAAATAATAAAAATGTCGCTGTTGTTGTTCAGTTTTGTCCAATACTTCGCCCATAGCCCATAGCGTGTCAGGCTCACCTGTCCTCTCCTTTGTCCAGTTTGCCTAA
The DNA here is from genome assembly GCF_031021105.1 of Erythrolamprus reginae. Taxonomy (NCBI): domain Eukaryota; kingdom Metazoa; phylum Chordata; class Lepidosauria; order Squamata; family Dipsadidae; genus Erythrolamprus; species Erythrolamprus reginae. Next base: position 26,313,927 of record NC_091956.1, on the reverse strand, counting down.
ATTCATGTTCACTTCAATGATGACAATATACACCATCTCACCCTCTGCCATCCCTTCTTCCTTTTCCCTTCCATCTTCCCCAACATCAGGGGCTTCTCCAAGGAGTTCTCCCTTCTCATTAGGTGGCCAAATTATTTGAGCTTCGGTATTATTTGAGTCTGCGGAGAGGGGCGGCATACAAATCTAAATAAACATAAACATAAACATCTGAAAAGTAGTACAGTGGTAACTCTGCTTAAGAACTTAATTTGTTCCGTGACCGGGTTCTTAAGTAGAAAAGTTTGTAAGTAGAAGCAATTTTTCCCATAGGAATCAATGTAAAAGCAAATGATGCATGCAAACCCATTAGGAAAGAAATAAAAGTTCGGAATTTGGCTGGGAGGAGGAGGAGGAAGAAGATCAGGATAGTCGCTGCCGAAGAAAGAAGGTGGGGTGAGGGAAATCAAAAAAATCCAAAACTTTAAGCCTTAAAAAAAAAAAGAGGTGGCAAGGAGGAGCACGCGCCTCCCTCTGTTCGCTCTGGGCTGCCAAACCCTCCTTAAGCACCACTGAAAGGCTCCTCTGGCAGTCCAGAAAAGCCCAATATGGCCAGGATTAAAGGGGGAATGGCAGGAAACTTCTTGGGAAATTTTTCCAGGCTCGGGTTATTAAGTAAAAAATGGTTCTTGAGAAGAGGCAAAAAAAATCTTGAACACCCAGTTCTTATCTAGAAAAATTCTTAAGTAGAGGCTTTCTTAGGTAGAGGTACCACTGTATTACTAATACATAATTCTTTCAATCCAGTCTTGCTGGAAATTAAAAGCAGAATTTCAGCCTTTGTTATTCCACCAAGTTTGTCTTACTCACCTACTGCGGTCTATATTAGTTCCACATCCACCTATTAAGATTATACCATGACAAAAAAAAATCATGTGATTGTGCCAGTGGTGAAATCTACTTACATTCCCTACTCGTTTAGAAGCCCGCTTTGCATGTGCACCACTCTTGCGCACAGTTTTTTACTCTCTATATGTGCAGAGGGTTAAAAACAAGAAAATGGTGACATCTGGGTGGGCGGAACCTTGTGCTGCCACTGCTATCGGTTCTCCGAGCTTCAGGTTCTCCAAAACTGCCCTAAACTATGCCTTGAGTAACATGATCAAATGTGTTCTGCCTTAGATACTTGATTGCTTATGAATTGTTACTATGAATTTGAAATTGGTGTCATCTTCCTGTTGTAATTGGTTGCAATTGAAATGATCACCATGGTTCTAATAATTGGGACAAAGTTATTTCAAGCATGGGAATATTATTTAATAAATTATTTATTCCTACAGGCACTATAGAAGAAGATGAAGGAGATGACCTGTTACTGGGGTCTGTTGATGAATTCTGGTGGTTTCCTCACATGTGGAGTCACATGCAACCCCATCTGTTCCATAATGAATCTTCACTAGTGGAGCAGATGATTCTCAACAAAAAATTTGCCTTAGTGAGTAAAATTTATGCATCATAGGCTTATAGTAGAAATGCTATGTAACTGATGCAGAGTACAGAGTGCTTAAATTAAGCATCTCCTCTTAAAAGTTGAGACCGTCTTGAAATAAAACTTGAATTAGTTTATTAGGATTTTCAACTCCAGCTTAGCTATTCTGCCCCTGGATGAAATAACAAAATTACAGAGCAGAGACATTTATATTATAGAGCAGGGGTCCCCAAACCTTTTACACAGGGGGCCAGTTCATTGCCCCTCGAACTGTTGTAGGGCCGGACTATAAAAAAAAACTATGAACAAATCCTGATGCACACTGCACATACCTTATTTTAAAGTAAAAAACAAAATGGGAACATACTATTTAGAGGGGAGGGAAGAAATCTGAAATTCATATATGTTTATGTTTTGTTTTTAATTTTCTTTTGTTAACATCTGATTGGCTATACAAGGTTTTCTTGGTTTATAGAAAAATGTATAAAGAAAGAAGGAAGCACTTTGGCATGAATCTGCATACAGACGGGAAGTTGAACAACTATCCTTGTGGTGTGACCAGAACAATCTAGAACTGAACACACTCAAAACCGTAGAAATGGTGGTAGACTTTAAGAGAAACCCTTCCACCCTTCCACCTCTCACAATACTAGACAACACAGTATCAACAGTAGAGACCTTCAAATTTCTAGGTTCTATCATATCTCAAGACCTAAAATGGTCACCTAACATCAAAAACATCATCAAAAAAGCACAACAAAGAATGTTCTTTCTGCGCCAGCTCAGGAAGCTCAAACTGCCCAAGGAGCTGCTGATTCAGTTCTATAGAGGAATCATTGAGTCTGTCATCTGCACCTCTATAACTGTCTGGTTTGGTGCTGCAACCCAACAGGACCGACACAGACTTCAGAGGATAATCAGAATTGCAGAAAAAACAATTGCTGCCAATCTGCCTTCCATTGAGGACCTGTATACTGCACGAGTCAAAAAGAGGGTGGGTAAAATATTTACTGACCCCTCACATCCTGGACACAAATTGTTTCAACTCCTACCCTCAAAACGTCACTACAGAGCACTGCACACCAAGACAACTAGACACAAGAACAGTTTTTTCCCGAACGCCATTACTCTACTAAACAAATAATTCCCTCAACACTGTCAGATTTTCTACTAAATCTGCACTTCTATTCTACTAGTTTTTCTCATCATTCCTATCACCCATTTCCTCCCATGTTGACTGTATGACTATAACTTGTTGCGTATATCCTAAGATTTTTATTAATATTGCTTCTTAATTGCTTATTTGACCCCTATGACAATCATTAAGTGTTGTACCACATGATTCTTGACAAATGTATATTTTATGTTATGTACGTTGAGAGCATATGCACCAAGACAAATTCCTTGTGTGTCCAATCACACTTGGCCAATAAAATTCTATTCTATTCTATTCTATTCTAATGATTAATAAGTTAGAAATATAATTGGTATTGTACTTTTTGAAGGAACATTAAGGAGAGAATTTAATTAAAAGAAAAGTATGTACTTGTGCTCCTGTCACTCACCTGCGGGCCTGATAAATGGCCTCAGCGGGCCGCATGTGGCCCACCGGCCGTAGTTTGGGAACCGCTGTTATAGAGTATCTGTACCTAATACTTATGTGTTCATAACTACAGTCAATTAAAACAATCGTCCATATAAATGCATGCTTCCTTTTGAAGTAAGAAAAATTATGCATCATACTGAGATGATAGCCAAATAAATTAAATGCATAAAATAAGAGAAAAGAAAAAGGACATTTAACTCAACCCTAGAATACCCCAGCACCATTCGTAAAACCACTTCATATCTTTCTTGTTTCCACCACATTCTTATACCATTTCTTAAATTGCCTTTAAACTTCCCACTTCTCCCTTTTTGAGGAACTTCTTACTACTACAATTGCTCACCAGTTACACTATTCTTTAGTCTTCTCTTTCTTCTTGATCCATTCAGTCTTCTTTCACACACAGTATTTGTACTGTGATTCAGTATTCATTCTCATTCTGCAAATCCAAATTCCTACAATATGCTTATTTTGTGTTGATCACTTAGTTGATATTTAATCTATATTCAGTTCTTCATCCAATCAACCAATGAAATAGCTTGCCTTCGGTATGTTGTGGGAACTTCATCACTTGAGACTAATGCAAAGATTGGACTGCCATTTGTCAAAAATGGTGTAGGATCTCCTGCTTGAGCGGGGGTGGGTTGGACTAGATGAGCTATAAGGTCCCTTCAAATTCTGTTAATCTATTAATCTAGCCTCACTTGTAAGTGATAACAAAGTAAACAGCGATACTCTCCAACACTCAATCATTTAAACTTACAGTACTTTCCTCACATTATCCACATTGATTTCTCCATCCATTATCGTTATGTTTAGTAATCATTTTCCCAAGATAGATGGATTCACATAGCAATATAGGTTAAAGTTGGTATAATTTTTCATCATGTTTAAACAACTTGTAATTATGATCACATTTTCCTTGTCAAACGCAACTTCCTGAGTTCTTAATACATTAATTTTCAAGTCCATATGCCTTATTGCATCAGACAATCTGTCTAACATTCGCAATAAATCATTCATTTCCTCAGCCAAGAACGAGGCATTTGCCTGTGTACGAAAATATGTACATATGCATATTGGAAATCACATCTCCGCGATCACAAAAATTATTCCTTATGTATGTTCCATACACATAGTTGGATGAAACAGTTGGTTAAATTTTGTCACACACAACCTGGACTGAGGATTCTGATGTTAAAGAATCAGCTACACAGTAGGGATGACACTCTGAAGAATCAACAAATAATCACTTTGATTGAGGCTGACCCTGTTGCCAGTCATGTGGAGCAACGAATTGGAATCAGATGACAAAGATCTCATTTTTAAGGAGCAGCCCAGTATATGTCACACCTTAAAGAAAAATAAGTAGCATTCATTATTCTTCATAATTATTTCCCATCCAGGGATTATTTTATATTAAGCTAACTCCCTATGATGCATCTCTCTTTGGGACAATCAGTCTAACCAGCGAGGGGCTACCCACCACTGGCACTATCAGTCCGGTCCTGGCGGTGGGTGGGTGCGGCACAGGTGTGTGCCCGGTGCAAGATTCGGCTTCTGTGCATGTGGGCAAAAGCGAAATCTTGCACGAGGATGCTCGCACGTGTGAGATTTTGGCGATTTTCAGTGACTTATTTGCTTCTGCGCATGCATGCGCAAAATAAAAAATTCTGAAAAAAGCCAAAATCTCGTGCATACAAGTGTCCTTGTGTGAGATTTTGCTTGCTGTGCACGCGTAGTAGCCAAATATCGTGGTGTGTGTGTGTGTGTGTGTGCGTGCATGTGTCATGCAAGTGAGAATCCGTGCACATCAGCATTTCCAATCATTCTGGGAGCAGCCCATTACTGACTCTAACCTAGAACTTATGTAGTTGTGCCTCAGAACTCTTGGACTCTGAAATTCTGCTACTCTGACCTCCGATCAGATGAATTTCCTATGAAATCCTTGGATTTTGGATCATGACCTGACAAGCTGTATTGCTCAGGGTTTGGGAGTTAGACTCATTTTCAGGCAAACTTGTTTGTGTGCACTTTGTTTAAATACGCATGTGACAACGCACATACTCGCACTGGCTGCCATTGCCTATAATCTGTTTTTTAATGAAGTAATTGTTGATTGTAACTGTGGGTGTGCTTGATATGAAATAGGAAAAAATGTACATTTAAATGAAATCCGTTCTCAGCAAATGAACCAGCAAATATGTGGAAAATTTTGAAGAATATCTTTAGATATAGGATTAATCCGTCCCTTGTGGAAGAGAATTGTCGACTGACAATGACCTGAATGTGCTCTACTGTGGGTTTGAGACAAAATCACTGTCAACTATCTCTATCTTCCCCATCTCGGATATACTCAGATGAGCCGGGGTGGCGCAGCAGGTAGAGTGCTGTACTGCAGGCCACTGAAGCTGACTGTAGATCTGTAGGTCAGTGGTTCAAATCTCATCACCGGCTCAAGGTTGACTCAGCCTTCCATCCTTCCGAGGTCGGTAAAATGAGGACCCAGATTGTGGGGGCAATATGTTGGCTCTGTTAAAAAGTGCTACTGCTAACATGTTGTAAGCCGCACTGAGTCCAAGGAGAAGGGCAGCATAAAAATAAAATAAATAAAATAAAATGAATAAATAAATACCAACAATAGCTAAATCTCCTACACCTATATCCATTCCTCTGGGCCCTCTACCTCTGATTCTTGTAGAAAAAGACATGCAAGGTTTATTTCATAGACAAAATATTGAAAAAACACCAGGCCCAGATAAAATAATTCCTTCTTGCTTGAAAGCCTATACTGTACCAGTAATGGCAAAACTTTTTTCCTTCGGATGCCAGAAGAGCGTGCACACACATTATCGTTCATGCGTGAATCCCCACACCTATAATTCAATGCCTGGGGAGGGCGAAAACAGCTTCCCCCATTCCACAGATGCCCTCTGGAGACCAGAAGCGGCCTGTTTCCCAACTTCTGGTGGGCCCTGTAAGTTCATGTTTCGCCCTCCCCAGGCTCCAAAGGCTTCCCTTGAGCCAGGGGTGGGTAAAAACGCCCTCACATGCACGTTGGAGCTGAGCTAGGGCAACAGCTCGCATGCCAGCAGATATGGCTCTGCGTGCCACCTGTGGCACACATGCCATAGGTTTGCCATCACTGGCCTATACTGATCAACTGGCCCCCATCTTTACCGCACCTTTTATAAATCACTGGAAATGTGTTATGTTTCTTCTTGCTTCAAATATTCTACTATCATCCCCTTTCTCAAGAAACCCTCCATCAGGGAGCTGAATAACTACAGACCGGTTGCTAGACATGTCAGTTGCTCTGACATATAATTGTGAAAATCTTTAAAAGGTGAGTGCTGGCCTGCCAGAAAACCAGCACAGATCCACTGCTAAACCCCTTGCAGTTTGCCTACCACAGAAATACTGTATATTGGCAGATGATTGCTGTCAATATGACGCTACATTGCACGACATCTTGCAATATTTTGAATGCCCCAGGACTTATATACAGGACCCTCAGCTTGGCATTCAGTACCATCATTCCAGACATTCTTCCCTCTAAACTGATTCAGCCAGCTATGCCTGTCCATAATTGTAGGTGGATTATAAACTTTCTGACAAATAGGAAACAACAGGTGGTAAGAGAAAATCACATTGAATACCCAAACAATTAGCATGGTCACTCTTCAGGGGTGTCTCCATTATCATTTCTCTCTATATCAATGACTGCATCTTTAAAGATCCCTGTGTTAAAGTACTGAAGTTTGCAAATGATACAACAGTCATTACTTTCATGATCATAGCTCTTGTTCACAGATCATAGATATTGTTCACAGATTCAAGACTGTGTATTACAATGCTTATTCCTAAAACTTTGCTTCCTGTAAGAATTCCTAGGCATACATTTCAAATTATCTGACTAGAATATTCAACTTCTTTTTCAGCTTCCATTCCTTCATATCATTTCAGTTTCTTCCAGATACAATTTTAGGTACACTGAGAACATATGCAACAAGACAAATTCCTTGTGTGTCCAATCACACTTGGCCAATAATATTCTATTCTATTCTATTCTATTCTATTCTATTTGACTTAGAATACTCTGATTTTTCCCCATGTAACTAGAAACATAGAAGTCTGACTGCAGAAAAAGACCTCATGGTCCATCTAGTCTGCCCTTATCCTATTTTCTGTATTTTATCTTAGGATGGATATATGTTTATCCCAGGCATGTTTAAATTCAGTTACTGTGGATTTATCTACCACGTCTGCTGGAAGTTTGTTCCAAGGATCGACTGCTCTTTCAGTAAAATAATATTTTCTCATGTTGCTTTTGATCTTTCCCCCAACTAATTTCAGATTGTATCCCCTTGTTCTTGTGTTCACTTTCCTATTAAAAACACTTTCCTCCTGGACCTTATTTAACCCTTTAACATATTTAAATGTTTCGATCATGTCCCCCCTTTTCCTTCTGTCCTCCAGACTATGCAGATTGAGTTCATTAAGTCTTTCCTGATACGTTTTATGCTTAAGACCTTCCACCATTCTTGTAGCCCGTCTTTGGACCCGTTCAATTTTGTCAATATACAACTGCTTAGTAAATCATCAAGTGAATCTAATATATTGTAGTCTTATTCTTTGCTCAGTGTTGAATATATTAATCCTCATATTTACTACCAATATTAATTTCCAAATAGTTTAGGCTATTGCCCTTTATCATAGTCTATGAATCCACAAATATGAAATAAACTGTCCTATTCACACTATCATAGTTGGTGTCCTTCTGAAGAGCAAAAGTATGCATGTTCTCTGTCCTACATAAAGACACAGGACTTTCAAAATTGTATTTATTTTTATCTTGTATTCTTTCAGTTAGTATTTCCCATACAGGATGGCCTAGGGAAACAATAATGGTATTGCTTGACTCATCACACATATGCAAGCTTCACATACATATTAAATCAATAGTTTGTTGGTTTTCATTTCCAAATTCACATTATATCTGTGTTATTTTCTGGTGGTCTGTCATTCAAATAGCAGATGTGTCTGGTCCTGGTTAATTTCTCCAGATTTATGCCAGGCAGTTAGGTGCTACCACCTACACAAAGGCCTATTCAAAACACTGAAAATGCTTGTTTTTATATTCTGGAAGTATAAACGAGAGTCATTTTCACTGTGTAAAGAGTACAGATGGCTCCATGCATTGATATTGAATGTAGTCACTTTGCAGTAACTGACAACAATCAAACAAAAGTTATGATGGTTAGAAAATATGCTTCATTGATTGATTATATTTTTAATTATACATGAACATTGAAATATCCATTTTGTAAACATATGTATTCTATTTTTTTAAAAAAATCTGAAAAGTTGCAGCCAAGTACTATGTAGATGCTATGTTTACCCCAAATTTAAATAATTTAAATTTAAATAATTATACAAAGAAGTTAGTTGGAGATCCAGTGGAGAGGAGTGTCATTAACATGTACAATGAGAATTACGTAGAAATATGTAACTCTGTCCATTATAACTGTGATGTAAAAATACATAACTGTGCCCATTATAGATGACCTTCCAAACAAGATTTTCTTCCATCAGAGCAAAAACCCTTCAATTTTCTCTGAAAATATTTTGCCCCCTATAGCCAATCTAAAGCTAGTGTTCCCATACAATGCATTATATACACACAAACCACTGGAACCAGGGAGAGGAATTTTAAAACATAATTTTAAAAACAAGCCTGGTGTTACACTACATTACTCTTTCTATATTTCAGCCAAAAATGGGAGTTACAGTACAGTATATAGAAACACGGCTTTATTGATTATAGCAAACAAGCAATGTTCCTTGAGAAATCATGTATTTTTGTTCATCAAAAGAAGCATTAAGAAGAAATTCCCCATGTTAACCAGTATATTGTCTGGGCCCTTGTTACAAATTTAAATTTAAGCAGGCAAAAAGAATATTTAAAATGTCACAGGAATCTACATATTAAGCTTTAAAGCATACGCTGTGCAGTGGGAGCGGATTTGCCATTATCAGAGTAACTGGGTGTTGAACCAAGATTTAAAAATAAACTACCGGTACTTATTTAAATTAACAAGATGGTCCTGGGAGGGGTTCATTTGCATATTAGCAGATAGCTGTTTTGATAGAAACCATCTATAAATATTATACAGTTTCACATTATCACATCAAAAGAGAAATCTGGCTCGCATGCTTGTTGAACTGGAGCTAAATTAAGCTCCTGAAGCTAGAGAAAAGAAAACAGAAAGCCTATAAAATATTGTAACTTATCATAGATCCATTAATTGTTTGTTTGTTTGATTGATTGTTTGTTTGTTTCTGTATGTATGTATGTATGTATGTATGTATGTATGTATGTATGTATGTATTCAATTTTTATGTCGTCCTTCTCCTTAGACTCAGGGAGACTTACAACATGTTAGCAATAGCACTTTTTTAACAGAGCCAGCGTATTGCCCCCACAATCCGGGTCTCCATTTTACCCACCTTGGAAGGATGGAGGCTGAGTCAACAGGTGGCATGCAGCGCCCTCTGGGCATGTGAGCCATCGCCCCAGTTCAGTTCTGCTGTGCATGTGCACACATTGGCCAGCTGGTCATTGGGTCTCTGCTGCGCATGTATGGGGATGGGGGACATGCAGGGGGTGCATGTGTGGGGGGTAGGGTGGGGGCAGGCTGCATGCATTTTGGAGGTTTGGGCCCGCATACATGTGCTTTCAGCACTCGGTCGGGAAAAGGATAACCATCACTGCCCTATATAAAACAGGAAGTGTACATATTTTGGAAAGACACTAGAAAAACTGAAAAAAATCAGGTTGATCTTTGTTGCAGGTTTTGGAATCTTTTATGTTAGAAGTGTTTTATATATTGAAGTGTTAGTTAGAAGTATTTTATATATTGGTTTTTTATTGAAGTGTTGTAAGCCACCCTGAGTCCACGGAGAGGGGCGGCATATAAATCCAATCAATCAATCAATCAATCAATCAATCAATCAATGTTTCCTACTCTGAATATACTATATTTAAAAACCAAAATAAGATCAGTATCTGCTAATATTATCCATGTAAAACATTATTCATTCATTCATTCATTCATTCATTCATTCATTCATTCATTTATTTATTTATTGGATTTGTATGCCGCCCCTCTCCATAGACTCGGGGCGACTAACAACAGTGATTAAAAAAACAGCATATAACAATCCAATACTAAAACAACTAAAAAAACCCTTATTATAAAACCAAACATACATACAAACATACCATGCATAAATTGTAAAGGCCTAGGGGGAAAGAATATCTCAGTTTTTGGTTAAAAATTCACAAGAAAAATGATTTTAAACAATTTTACATACCCTAATATTTATGTAAAGCTAAATATGCTTTTGCATGTAGGTCTTGAAATTGACCTGGATAATTACATTGTTTGGATAAGTTCATACGTGTGTAGGAGGAGGTGCTCATATGTGCGCACTGATTCCTATGCTACATAGGATTTTATTTTGCTGTTTCAGGAACATGGCATCCCAACCGATATGGGATATGCTGTAGCCCCACACCATTCCGGCGTCTATCCTGTTCATGTTCAACTTTATGATGCCTGGAAAAAAATTTGGAATATCAAAATCACCAGTACAGAAGAATATCCACATTTAAAACCTGCACGGTACAGAAAAGGTTTCATTCACAAAAGGATCATGGTAAGCTATGTTTTTTTTAATCCTGACTTTTCTGATTACAGTGATTTACAAAAAAGTATAAGAAATATACTTACATTCAGGGGCGGGTTTCAGTTGAATTTTGCTGCTGGTGTGCATCCACACACGTGTCTCACTGCACAATTTCATTTCATCATATGCTCAAGCACACATTACATGCCAAATCACAGCTGAAGAGCTTCTCAGCTGTGTTTCGGTCAAAGAAAAAGGTCAGCATTAAGATGAGGGCAGGTGGGAGGATTTCTTCTGACATGGAGTCGCCAGGAAAAAAAATTGCCTAAAAAAACTACAACATATAGAATGCAGAGAGAATGGAGACAAATTAACTGAAAGAATAACAGAGAGGCTGTTATGGAATATACAGTACTATGATCTCTAGCTCCCTCTTATGGCAATCTGCAACACCATCAGCCAACCAGACATAGCTAAGTTAAAGCTATATACATTAACACACATTGTTGGTTTATATATTGCCAACCCAATTGTTAGACGGAGTCCTAACTATCTTCATTTGTTTTCCCAAGTGGAACATGTTTTACCATCCTGAACAGTATCTACAAGTGTAGTCTGCTCTCTATTTAATCCTAAACTAATTTTAAAACTACCAGTCCAGAAGCCTGGGGATCAATATTTTCTTCTATGAACAAAATTGCTGATTTAGTCTTACTCGTTGATGTTGTTTCTTTATTCTCTGTATCCAATTAGTTATCCAATTTTTTTTGCTATTAACATTTATATGCCACATAAATATAAATGTGCTACAGACAAATAAAGTTGAAAGGTCCATATGCCAGTTGTCCTTGTCAAAGATCTTTTAAAATAATAATAATAATAATAATAATAATAATAATAATAGTAGTAGACTACTACTACTATTATTATTATTATTATTATTATTATTATTATTATTATTTTAAAAGATCTTTGACAAGGACAACTGGCATATGGACCTTTCAACTTTATTTGTCTGTAGCACATTTATATTTATGTGGCATATAAATGTTAATAGCAAAAAAAATTTGCTATTAGTAGTAGTAGTAGTAGTTGTTGTTATTATTATTATTATTTATTTGATTTGTATGCCGCCCCTTTCCAAAGACTCGAGTCGAGTCTTAATATTTTCTTTGGTAGGATCAGTACGGGGTTGTACCTGGTATGGGCCACAATATAATGTGGTAGTAGAAATGGAGATGTGCACATATCTCCGCATCCCTCATGCGTGCACCCTTGCAAGATTCAGCTTCTGCACATGCACGGAAGCAAAGAAATCACCCAAAATCGGTGAAATCTCACATGTGTGAGCATCCTTGCATAAAATTTCACTTCTGGCGCATGCGCAGAAGCCAAATCTTGCACCGACACCCACCGGACACAGGCCCGCAAGTCTCCGGGAGTGCATCGGGAGTGCCGGAGATGAGGAACCCTACATTGGGTGGGATCCATGCTGATTTTCCATCACCATGGCTTATTTCTCTACACTTTTATTGTTCATCTAAAACTTCCAAACAATTCTAAAGAATTATTTTTTTTAAAGAAACAAATCACTGAGTACACTGAATATCTATCATACCTCTTCAGGTAGATCTATAAAAATGTTATATTTCTACTATACATATTGGCAGGCTGTTATGGAATAATCTAGTGGCCTCCTAGGTTGTGAACCGTTCTTTAATAAAACTGACAGACAATTTTATGCTTGTTGGAAGAATCCTATATTTTAAGTGTTGTTTTATTGGCAAGTAGATAGACATCTTTTTGAAATGATCATTTATTTGAAAGGCTATTTCTTCTAACTCCAAAATCAGAAAAAGGAATGGAAAAAAGAGGAAGCCACAGGGATTTTCAAGTTGTCAATCAATAGTTAATAATTGAAGAGTGCAGGCAAACATATCATCTAAATATATGACTCTGGAATTTATTTTATTTTTATGTAAATGACTAACAATTATTTTTAAAGCGATAACTGTATATATATTAATCTATATGCATATCTACTGTATGTAATATTTTTGAATAGTGCTTCTCCCTCCTCTTTTAATTACAGTGATCCCTCGATTTTCGCGGTCTCGATTTTCGCGAAATGCTATACCACGGTTTTTCAAAAAATAATAATTAAAAAATACTCCACGGTTTTTTTTCTATACCACGGTTTTTCCCACCCGATGACATCATACGTCATCACCAAGAGTCACTTCTCTCTCTCTTTCTCTTTCTTTCCTGTCATTCTCTGCTTCAATCATTTTCTCATTTCTCTTTTTTCTCTCTTTTTCTATCATTTCTCTCTCTCTCTCTACCTTCCACTCCCCCCCTCTTGCTCTCTCTCTCTCTTTCTCCCTCTCCCCCTCTGTGAGAACGCCTGCCCCCACCTCTCCTGCAGCCCCCTCGCTGATAGCTGGGACGAAAGTGCTCTCCCTCCCTTTCTCTTCCTTTTTCTCTATCCTTTCTACCTCTTACTCTTTCTTTCTCTCCCTCCTTCATTCAATTTTCTCTCCCTCCCTTTCTCTCTCCTTCCTTTCTCTCCCTCCCTCCCTGTGCCTGCCCTGCGCCACCCAACAGGGATGGACAGCCCCCGATTGTCGGTTCGTCGGCCTCCCCCCACAGAGGGAGATTGGGCTGCGAGGGCAGTGGATCTGCGTCCCCAGCCACCGGAGGGAGATCGGGCTGACAGGGGCGGTGAATCCACCTCCCCAGCCGGGCGGAGGGAGATTGGGCTGGCGAGGGCGTTGGATCCGCGTCCCCAGCCACCGGAGGGAGATCGGGCTGGCAGGGGCGGTGAATCCACCTCCCCAGCCGGGCGGAGGGAGATCAGGCTGGCGAGGGCGTTGGATCCGCGTCCCCAGCCATCGGAGGGAGATCGAGCTGGTGGGGGCGGCGAATCCACCTCCCCAGCCGGGCAGAGGGAAATCGTGCGGGCGGGCGGGGGGCAGCCAAAAATGGTGTTTTTACTTCCGCGCCGCTACATCGCGGAAAATCGATTTTCACGGGAGGTCTTGGAACGTAACCCCCGCGAAAATCGAGGGATCACTGTATATGTATTTTGTGGTCATTCTTTCTGACAAACGTGTTGTTTACTTTGTGTAGTTTTGTGTTTTTAAATAATAACATTAAAATAGTAGTCAAATCCATAAAATATAGTTAAGATTCACAGAGGAGAATTGTAAGGTTGAGTCCCTATTACTTGCCCTAGCTCCTGTTCACTCAGCACTTTGAAAGCATGAAATGCAAGTAGATTAATAGGTACCACTTCAGTGGGAAGATAATATCCTTCTGTGCATCTTTGGTGTTTAGCCAAGCTGACCACATAACTATGGAAAATATCTTCGGACAACTCTGGCTCCCTTAACCAGGAAACGGAGATAGGCACTAGATTTGTACATAAATGAAATAGGAAAACCTTCACCTTTTAAATCTAAAATAAGCGCTGTTTATCCTAAGCTAGACAATGCACTCTTTTTCTTTCTTTTTATTATTGTATATGATCTTCTGCAGGTTCTTCCTCGACAAACCTGTGGCCTTTTTACTCATACAATTTTCTACAAAGAGTATCCTGGTGGTCCCAAAGAACTAAACAAAAGTATACAGGGCGGGGAATTATTTTTCACAGTAGTTCTCAATCCAGTAAGTAGTTTGAATTATTTGAACAAGACAAATTGATGAGCATACCTTTAAAAATATTGACCAATAGCATTGTTTTACTCTTTTTTTCTTTACTTATATTGACAATGTATTCACTAATACTTGTAAATGTTTTACAAAAATGTAATAATTTTGAATAATCTCCATAATTTCTTAATAATTATCCTCACTGATCTTATTACACTAAACCAATGATGTTAGCATTTTGGAACAATAAGCACAATTGAAATGACATTAAATGGTTTCAGGAAAACCAGCCATCACTCTTTGTTATTTTTAATCAAGAGTTGAAGAGAGAAAATATAACATTGATCCTTCCAATTGCTCTACAGAAAAACCCTGTTTTTGTAAATTCACTAGAAATGTTATAACATCATTATAAACATTCTAATGAAGTGAAACTGGAAAACTACTAAATATTTCTTTTTATTCAAACATCAGGCTGCAAATTAATGTAATAGTGGAAATATTTTAATGCTATTTCTGCTAAGTAAGCAACCTGGAATAATTTCATGCATTCAAATCTATATTAGTATATCTCACTGACTGTGTCTTCAATGCTCGTATATTATTATAAGATGGTATAAAATATTCTTTTTTTATGTCCACAATTTTT
This sequence comes from Erythrolamprus reginae, assembly GCF_031021105.1. Taxonomy (NCBI): domain Eukaryota; kingdom Metazoa; phylum Chordata; class Lepidosauria; order Squamata; family Dipsadidae; genus Erythrolamprus; species Erythrolamprus reginae. The sequence goes on along the minus strand of NC_091956.1, from coordinate 26,298,864 downwards.
CGTAGACGTTTTCATAGATTTTCACGGGTACAGGTATGAAGGTCTTGGCATATTCAGGTTTCTTCCTGTGTAGGTTTCAGAGATTCCTGGCTCTGAAACTTACACAGGAATAAACCCGAATATGCCAAGACCTTCATATCTATCTATCTATCTATCTATCTATCTATCTATCTATCTATCTATCTATCTATCTATCTATCATCTATCTTTCTATCTTTCTATCTATCTATCTATCTATCTATCTATCTATCTATCTATCTATCTATGGGTATGGCTAGCTAATGAGAGCATAATAAGCTTGAAATAGATCTATACTAGTCTCCCTTCCTTTTCACATATCAGCAAAAAATATGTTGTATGTATGTATGTATGCACGCATATATGCATGCACTCACACACAAAAAATAATAATTAAATGTCTGCTTCAGAAGGTTATGAAATATCATGGTTGCGAAGCATTCAGGTATTAAGGATATGAGCTGCGATGGTGTAGTGGTTAGAATGCAGTACTGCAGCCTACTTCTGCTTACTGCTGGCTGTCTACGATTTGACAGATCGAATCTCACCAGGCTCAAGGTTGATTCAGCCTTTCATCCTTCCGAGGTAGGTAAAATGAGGACCCAAATTGTTGGGAGGCAATATGCTGGCTGTAAAGCACTGTGAAGCAGTATATACGTCTAAGCGATATTGCTATATGGCAAATTGTACAATTCTGCTCCAGGATTATTGAATATGCTCTATTTCTTTAAAAAAAAGTTAATGAAAATAAAAATCCAGTTCAGGTTAGCAGGCAGAAAGCAGTGTGATTTCCTTTCCCAAGCCTGATCACCATTGGGATTCCCACAAGTTAGAATTGACTAATATGTACAGTAGATTTGTAGGAACAAATGTAACATTTAGAAATATTAGTAGCTTTTGTAGGTAGTACTTTCTAATCTGAATGTTATACCCATTATGAGCTGAAATGAATAGAATTGTTTTTTTAATATTCATTCTACACAGAACAACTATTGTTGTTATTCACCTTTTATGTTGTATTAAAAGTATTTCAAGGGGGAAAATGAAACTTAATTTTAGACACACAGAATTGTAGTTGATAGTGAATTTAAATGCTTGTGCCATTAGGACAAAAGTGATGCTCAAGGACAAAAGGGTGTATTAATATAACCAAAAGTATTCATATAATCAAAAGAGGTGTTAAGTTTCTTGGTTTTTTTCAGTATACCCAAATACAGTGGTACCTCTACTTACAAACGCCTCTACTTATGAACTTTTCAAGATATGAACTGGGTGTTTAAGATTTTTTTTTACCTCTTCTCACGAACCATTTTCTACTTGCAAACTCGAGCCAGTGCTGCTGGGATGCTCCACCTCTGGAGTTCCGTTACTGGCCGAAGCGCCTGTCATTCTGCTGCAGGGATATCCCTTTGCTTCCCCCCACTGGGAATCCCTGCATTTCATGCTTGCCGTCCGTCTGAAGTGCCTGTCATTCTGCAGGGATCCCCCTTTGCTTCCCCCCGCTGGGAATGCAACAGAATCCTTGCAGCAAAATGACAGGCGCTTTGGCCAACAACGGAAGTCCAGAGGCGGAGCATCCCAGCAGCACCAGCAAGCGGGGAAACAAAGGGAGATCCCTGCAGCAGAATAAAGAAAGAAAGTAAAGAAATCTGTTTGGAAGAGATCATTTTGGGGTAGGAGAAAAAGGAAGGCAAGCACACATTGAGCTCATAAAGTAAAGAAATCTGTTTGGAAGGGATCATTTTGGGGTGGGAGAAAAAGGAAGACAAGGACATATTGAGCTCATAAAGTAAAGAAATCTTTGTAAGAGATCATTTAGGGGTGGCAGAAAAAGGAAGGAAATCTCTCTTGCCTGCTGCTACATTCTGTGCCCAATCTCTCTTCAAATGATCTCTTTATTCAGCTCAATGTGTCCTTGCATTCCTTTTCCCCCCACCCCAAAACGATCTCTTCCAAACAGATTTCTTTACTTCATGAGCTCAATGTGTGCTTTCCTTCCTTTTTCTCCCACCCCAAAACAATCTCTTCCAAACAGCTTCTCTTCTTTATGAGCTCAAAGTGCTTTCAAAATGCCCCTTGCGTGCTGCTACATTCTCCACCAGATCTCGCTTCCAAAATAACCTCTCCCCACCACTTCCTCCAGTCGGCGCTTTTTTTTTTAAAAAAAAAAAAGCCTTAAAGTTTTGGATTTTCCTAATTGGTTTGCACACATTATTCGCTTTTACATTGATTCCTATGGGGAAAATTGCCTCTTCTTACGAACTTTTCTACTTAAGAACCTAGTCGTGGAATGAATTAAGTTCGTAAGTAGAGGTACCTATAATATAAAGTATATACAGTGATCACTTGCCACTTTGCGGTTCACCTTTCGCGGACTCAGTGCATCATGCGTTTTTATAAAATATTAATGGAAAAAATATGTCACGGATTTTCGCTACTTCACAGGTTTTCTGTGGAACTCAATCTGAGACGCTACTTGCCTACATTAGATTGTAAATAGCATACGATTGGTTGATTGATGGATAAGTGACCAACCAGAGCGTGCTGCTTTGTATCCCAGAGACTGATTGGCTCAGTACAGTAGCACATTGTTTACTTCCCCATCTCTGAGTCTGCCCCTACACTCGGCCATTTCATGTGGAGCATCATTTCATTGCGTAGGTTTATTTATTTATTTATTTTATTTATTGATTTGATTGATTGATTGATTGATTGGATTTGTTTGTTTGATTGATTGATTGATTGGATTGGATTTGTATGCCGCCCCTCTCCGGAGACTCAGGGCGGCTAACAAAAGTAATAAAACAATGTACAATAATAATCCAATAAATACTAAAAATGATTAAAAAACCCATTAATATAAAAAAACAAACATACATACAGACATACCATACATGAAATTGTAAAGGCCCAGGGGGAAAGAGCATCTCAATTCCCCCATGCCTGGCGGCAGAGGTGGGTTTTAATTAGCTTACGAAAGGCTTAGGTTTAGGAATTCAAAACACTTTACAGTAAGTGTAAAGGTACAATATATGCAAAGGAAAGTGTGGGAATGGTTATTAAGGGAATGGGAAAAGTTTATGTAGCGTAAAAGTGTGGGGAAGGGTTTATAAAGCCTTAAAATAGTGTATAAGTATTTAAATTAATATTGCGTCCCAACTTCATGGATTTTCCTTTATCACGGGTGGTCCTGGAATGTAACCCCGCGATCACTGTGTTATTATTTGGGGACATTTCATTTTTCTCAAGCATTATAACTTCCAAATTATTCAGACTAAGGAACCTAAGGGCTATTGAGAAAACCATTCTTTGCTAACTCTATTTACTGGAAATGGAAGAGCTTTGGTGTTAAAATAGTTCATCTAATAAGTTCCTAATATGTGCACATTTATGTGGAATTGGTTTATGCTCCCCATATTGCTGGCTGATAGTAGCTATAAAATTATTCCGGCAGCAAAGCCCATTGTGTTCATAAAGCATGCAGGCTGTTTAAATTCCATCAGATTATATAAAGGGCATGGGGAGTTCATAACACATCAACTTTTAATACTATCTATCTCTATGAAAAGTATGTTATACCCATAGTAGACCTGACAAAGCAGTCAATGCCAGGGGGCATAATAATTCACAAAGTGGAAAAAAGAAGAGCTTTCCCATTACTGATGCTGTTTAAGTAGGAAGCATGTTTAAAAAAATGTAGGTTTGTTCCATCCTTGATGAAAATTTTCACCTAGATTACCATAAATGTATATTACAGACCACCTTATCCAAACAGAGGAAATAGATGATTTTTGTTTTGCCAATCAGTTAGCTAAGGTGTGCAGGAAACTCACCATCGGATTGGCCAGAACTGAAACCTCTAAATAGAAACAACCCTTGGCTCCACTTGTTGAGAAAGATATAGTTTTATTGAGTGGTGGAATTCAAAAGTTTTAACTACCAGTTTTGTGGGCGAGGCGGGGCTTTGTGGGCAGGGTGGAACTTAGTGGCATGGCAGGGGAAGATTATTGTAAAGTCTCCATTCCCATACCACTCCAGGGGAAGGATACTGCAAAATATATATGAAGGTTTTGGCATATTCACCAACCTAATCCAAAAAGAGACACCCCACAAGAACCAAGACACAGAACAGGACAACGGCATCACCCTCCTCCCTTTCATCAAAGGCACCACAGATTATCAAATACCATGTAAAATCGGCCCAGCCACATATATTGGACAAACTAACAGGAGAGTAAATGCACGTGTTGCAGAACATAAGAATGCATTAAGAAAAAAAGAAAAAACTTCCTCCCTTTTCCAACACTTCAAAACTACAGGACATGAAATTGATTTTGACAGAACTAAATAAATTTCCAAAACAGAACACTACAGCAAAAGAATAATCATGGAAGCCATCGAGATAGAAAAACATCCCCAAAATATGAACAAGCGTGATAATACCTCCCGCCTACCAGACATCTAGAAACCCGCCCTCATTAACAAATGTAGATGCAATTCCATTGAGCACTACACATTGAGTGTAGTTGCTGTCCATCCCACATTTTTCTACTTTATCTAGTAATACTAGATAAAGTACTATAGATAACTACTAGATGACTAACTAGTTCTACTTTATCAAATGCTTTACTAAAATCCAAGTAAACCACGTTGACAGCATTCCTCTGGTCCAGCAGAGGTGGTTGGTAAATCCACAGTAACTGAATTTAAACATGCCTGGGATAAACATATATCCATTGTAAGATAAAATACAGGAAATAGTATAAGGGCAGACTAGATGGACCATGAGGTCTTTTTCTGCCGTCAGTCTTCTATGTTTCTATGTTTCTATTAATTTTGTCACTTTGTCAAAGAATTCAATAAGATTAGTCTGGCACGATTTGTTTTTGACAAACCCATGTTTATTTTTGGTTATTACTTTGTTTGCTTCTAGGTGTTCATTGATTTTTTGCTTGGTTATCTTTTCCAAAATCTTCCCTGGTATTGAGGTCAGGCTGATAAGTCTGTAGTTTCTTGGATCTGGGTTTTCCCCCCCACTTTTTTAAAGATGGGAACTACATCAGTTCTTTTCCAGGCCTCTGGCAGTAAATACACGGGTGGTATTTTTGCATGCATGTTTCTATTCTGTGTTGAGTTAGATTCTAGTGCTTTCTGGCCATAGTTGGTTTCCCCGGTCTCTACTCAAAATAACAAGCAGTCAAATATAGTTTCTGAACAATAATTTGTTCCTGCAAAACAGTTTACCTGCCTTAATCTCAAGAGTAATTTATCACAGTCACCTAACTGAAGACACCACAGTTCTGTTGACCTTGGAATTTTTTGCTAAATATTTTTGTGTAGATATTGAAAAAAAAAAGTTGTCATCATTTTTCATGCCTGTGTTTTATCTATAATTTTGCAACAGTTGGAAAATATTTTTCCAATGAAAATATTTGAAAGGCATTTGTGTATTGTACTGTATATGAATGGTGGTAGAATACATTCCTATAACTGAATACCAATAGTCCTGATGACAATCAGATAAGCAATTTCTGACCAAATGATGCCTACAGAAAACCTTTATTTCAGCCTTTATCAGTCTAGTGTCCTCTATATCATTGTTTCCCAACCTTGGCAACTTTAAGATATCTGGACTTCAACTCCCAGAATTCCCCAGCCAGCATCCACTGGCTGGGGAATTCTGGGAGTTGAAGTTCAAATATCTTAAAGTTGCCAAGGTTGGGAAACACTGCTCTAGATAAGCTGGACTTCAGCTTGTCAATTTACGAAGCAGCAGGATTTAAAACATCTGCAGAGAACCAGATAGGAAAAAATATTTTAATCATCCCTACTTAATTCAAGAAGCTAATTCACAGCTCAGTCATAAGGCTCCAACCATTGACTCCCAGGTTAGAGATGGCCACTATGTAAACAAATCACAACTATCCAGGGCCCCAAGGGACCCATTAAGTATTGGTTAATTTGAAAAGGCAGAAAGAAATCTTGGAAAAATATCAACTTTCCCTGATATATTTAGACTGCAGTTGGCAGGCAATTAGCTCTTTTGGATGACAGTCCATTTTTGTCTCATAAAGATTTTTTGTCTCTGAGTTTTCCTCCAAGTCAAACCGTAAACCAAAAAGTTGAATTAAATGTCTAGAGATTAAACATGTATTGCCAAGTTTAGATTTGACCTCTGTAAAAAGATACTTTAGGATAACAAAATAACACAGTTAGAAGAGACCTTGATGGTCTTCTATTCCAACCCCCTGCTGAGGCAGGAAACCCTATACCGTTTTAGAGAAATGGTTGTCCAGTCTCTTTTTAAAAACTTTCAATGTTGTACCATCCACAACTTCTAAAGAAAAATCATTCCACTGATTACCATATTTTTGGGACTACAGTGTTCCCTCGATTTCTGCGGGGGATGCGTTCCGAGACCGCCCGCGAAAGTCGAATTTCCGCGAAGTAGAGGTGCGGAAGTAAATACACCATTTTTGGCTATGAACAGTATCCCTTAACACTTTAAACCCCTAAATTACCATTTCCCATTCCCTTTACTCACCATTATTACTGGTACTCACCATTGAATAAGACACTTAGTGATCCTGATATTTATAAATATAATTATTTATTAACAATTATTATTTTTTTTGTTATTTATTTGCAAAAATTATTAGTTTGACGATGATGTATGACATCATCGGGCGGAATAAACCGTGGTTTAGGAAAAAAACTGCGAAGTCTTCGGCGAGGGGCAGCATACAAATCTAATAAATTGAATTGAATTAATTTTTTTGAAAAACCGTGGTTATAGGCTATTCGCGAAGTTCGAACCTGCGGAAATTGAGGGAACACTGTATATATTGCACTGATGTATAAGGCACACCAAGATTTTGAAAAGGTAAGTAAGAAAAAAAGTTTTTGTCCTCCCTGGCCCCCAGAAGCACCCTGCAGACCTCTCAAACCCTCTGTGTGGTCTGTTTTTAACAAAAACGGGTAGAAAATGGATCTTTTCTTGCCCATTTTTCACAAAAATGGGGGCATTTTTATTTATTGATTGATTGATTGGATTTGTATGCCGCCCCTCTCCTCTAGCCCCCAGAAGCATTCTGCAGGCTCCCAAACTCTCTGCACACCTGATTTTCTCAAAAAAGGCCCATTTTTCACAAAAATGGGTCATGGGGCAGGGCTTCGGCAGGCCAAAAATGGCCGTTTTGGGTGTATAAGATGCACCAACATTTCCACCCTCTTTAAAGATGGGGGAGAGGTGTATTTTATACTCTGATAAATATGGTAATTGTTCTAACTGTCAGGAACTTTCTCCTTAGTTCTAGATTGATTCTCTCCTTGATAAGTTTCCATCCATTGCTTCATGTCCTGCCTTCACGCATGATGGATATACTGTACATGAAATCATTTCAATCTCGTTAGGCATCTGTTCCATAAACTTCAAATTATAAATTACCACAATTGGAATCTTTTAAAAATGTAATGCTTTTCTGAGTGCTAAGTATTAGAATCAAGACTGGATATTTTAGATGGGTTTATTTGGGACTTAATAATATCAAACATGCCCTCTTGGTGTGCAAATAACTTACAATAATAACTCTAACCCCAATTTGTACTGGAGTGCTATTATTTATTTGTTTATTTGTTTGTTTGTTTAATTGCTTAATTAATTGCTTAATTGTTTGTTTATTTATTTATTTATTTATTTATTTATTTAATTCAACTTCTATGCCGCCCCATCTCAAAGAACTCAGGGCGGATTACAATAATATAAAATATAAATTCAATAAAAAGAAGTCAAATATACCGTCTAAAACCCTAATTAAAACCCATAGTTAAACTGTCCAAATCAGCATACATGCATACCATTCGTACAGTCTGGCCATAATAGATGTCAATTCATAGCCCCCAGGCCTGCCGGCAAAGTCAGGTCTTCGTGGCCTTAGGGAAGGCCAGTAGGGTGGGAGCAGTACGGATATCGGGGTTGGGGGAGTTGATTACATAGAGCCGGGGCAGCCACAGAGAAGGCCCTCCCCCGTGGCCCCGCCAACTTGTATTGCTTAATCGACAGGACCCCAAGGAGGCCAACTCTGTGTGCTCTTATTGATCTCTGGGAGGTATTTAACTTCTATAATTCCAGACACAATTTAGACACAATTGTTCGACCAGTCTTCAATGATGTTCTTGCAAGTCTTACCAAGAGCAGGTCAGGAAACTGGATTTGTGTAGCAATCTGAATCAATCTAATAAATTAGCGTTCCTCCTGTCCCTATTGTCTTCTTTATTTAGGTGGTCTTTTCATTGCTTCTGCATACAGGTGACTCTCTTACCTTTGCTTTTGATTTTAATGGATATTGGTAACGAGCTTGGTAAATTGGAGATTCTCCATATATTTTTATTGTACCTGCACACTTCCAAAATCATTCTGAAGCATGACTAAGCTATCATTTTCTATCATGCCAATTTGATTTTCTAGACTTCAGTCTTCCGATACTAGTAACCTCTGAGCTCCTAGCCAGTGTTTTTGCCTCTTCTTCCCAGGCACTTTGACCAAAAACTTTGAATTACTCTGCACTATTTCTTCTTCCTAAGCCTGTCCTCTATTGTATGTATGTACAGCATATACCTATACTGTATACGTATTTTTATTTTATTTATTTATTTTTATTTATTTTTATTTATTTTATTTATTTATTTTGTCCAATACACAATGAGGGTTTTAGTGGGTACATATCTATATACACATAGTAAAATACATGATGAAGGTTATAGAGGAGATACTCATAGTAAAATATATCTAAGAAATAATAGAAAAGAAGATATAGTAATAGAACATATCAGTGAAAGAATATAAGAAGAGATATAGGAATAGAAGAAAGGTATAGGGGATATAGGAGAGCAATAGGACAGGGGACGGAAGGCACTCTAGTGCACTTGTACTCGCCCCTTACTGACCTCTTAGGAATCTGGATAGGTCAACCGTAGATAATCTAAGGGTAAAGTGTTGGGGGTTTGGGGATGACACTATGGAGTCTGGTAATGAGTTCCATGCTTCGACAACTCGGTTACTGAAGTCATATTTTTTACAGTCAAGTTTGGAGCGGTTAATATTAAGTTTAAATCTGTTGTGTGCTCTTGTGCTGTTGTGGTTGAAGCTGAAGTAGTTGCCGACAGGCAGGACGTTGCAGAATATGATCTTGTGGGCAATACTTAGATATTGTTTAAAGCGTCTTAGTTCTAAACTTTCTAGGCCCAAGATTGAAAGTCTAGTCCCATAGGGTATTCTATATTCAGTCAGTTTCTCTAAATCTGTAGGCCCATTATTCCTTTCTATGCAAAGGTTTCTGTGGTCAGCTTGTACACCTCACAAAAGTTGCTTGTTAAATTTATCTGGCATGTTACAAGGCATCTGAGAGCAGAGCTGAACATAATATCTAGTGTCTGATCAGCTGTTTGGCATCTAATGGCCCAGCATGACAGCCAAACGGATCAGCACTATTGATGAGGCTTGAGGTACTGGAATATACTGCCTGTTAAAAATGTATCAGCACATTACTGCCTGAAACTCATACCCTACATATAACACTCAGTGTGGCTTCTTACTCTGTCCCTGTACGTTCAGGGCTAGATCATGATGATAAAGCATGTGCAATTAATTTTTTTTTACTGCATTGACAGGTGTCAGCTAGCAGCCTTGTTAAGGTTTGTGGACTCTCCCAAGAGGAGAGATTAGCAAATAAATCTCCCACCTGGCATTATGTGACCAAATTGCAAAATACTTTGCTGATAAAAATAATTAGATTGGTCTTATCTTTGAATCTGCATGGACAGATACAGTAGAGAGGGAAATATATTGCAGAGTTAATAGAGATTCTGTCGCTCCAGGTGGGTTCCGTTTTCCACTTAGCTTATGTGGGGATTAGAGATGAGATCTAAGGAGTGATAAATGCCTCATTACAAAAGAGGTGCTTTTTGACTCTTGAACAGGGCTCTTTTTAATAGGTTCTTTCTCAATCAGACTATTTTTGATTATTGCAATTTGGTATCCAATCTAGTTTCAAGTTCAAGTTTTATTGGATTTATATGCCGCCCCTCTCCGAAAACTCGGGGCGGCTAACAACAATCATGAAAATATACAATAAAATCCAAGGTGGGTTTTAAGTAGCTTATGAAAGGCAAGGAGGGTGGGGGCAATTCTAATCTCTGGGGCGAGTTGGTTCCAGAGGGTTGGGGCCGCCATAGAGAAGGCTCTTCTCCTGGGTCCCGCCAAGCGGCATTGTTTAGGGACCCGGAGAAGACCCACTCTGTGGGACCTAACTGGCCGCTGGGATTCGTGCGGCAGAAGGCGGTCCTTACCTTTTTGAAGATACACGCTTGAGATTTCCAGGATCCTTTATCAGCTAGAATGCAGACCTGGGTTCAGGGGTGAAATTCAACAGGTTCGGACAGGTTCTATAGAACCAGTGGTGGTGATTATGCGCAGTTCGGAGAATTGGTAAATCACACCACTGACCGGTCCCGCCCCACTCGCTCACTCCTTCTCTCCTCCTTCTCGGGCTCATACACACAGAGCAAACATGAGAAGCAGGCCGGGGTTCCAACTTACCATTGCTACAGACGCTGATGCACGCTTTGGGTGACCAGTGGGTGCAAATGCACTTGCATTGGAGTGAGATTTGGCTTCTGCACATGCACAAGAAGCAAATATTGAGAAAAGACGCTGTGTATATTATTTCAGATATCTCTCTGTGTTAAGTCTTTATGTGCAGGATATTTTGAGATCTGTGACACATGCATGAGGCTTTTACGAAGGGGCAGGCTGACCTCAGTGAGTCATACCATAAGAATGTTCGCTAGGAGATGTCTCCATGCAAGCTGGAGATGTCTCCATGTAAGACAAAGTAAATCCCTAAGCACACACGTATGGGAGGTGATTAGGGAATGGTGTTAGGAGGAGCAACAAAAGTGTGGCGCAGGTAGAAATTCATGTACAGACTGCTTTGCATCATGTGTAACCATTTGCTATGCCTTTTGATTATAATATGTAACCTAATAAAAAGAGCCGCTCTGCTCCGCCAGAGTGTCGTCTCACCCCAAGGAATTTCCGTGTCCCGTGTTGTTTCTCTATTTGGCATTCTGTGAGCATCCCACCAGCTGATGCGGCCCCGCTGAGCCTGCCCGTGCTAATCACACTGCAGTCGCCGCTAGACACATGGTTGTATGAGAGTTTGGTTATTTTTTTTGGCTTCTGTGCATGCGCGGAAGCAAAAAAACTTTGAAATCTCTCTCTCTCTCTCTCTCTCTCTCTCTCTCTCTCTCTCTCTCTCTCTCTCTCTCTCACATACACACACACACACATCCTTTTGCAGCCAGGTTGAATGCTAGAAGATTTGGCCGAACCTTTCTATGGGTGTGGCTTGGTGATGCCCACCAAGCCAAGTCCACAGAACCAGTAGGGGAAAATTTGAATGTCACTCCTGTATGGGTTGTTCTGAAAACCACCTTGATCCCACAATTGACACATAGTGGAAAAACCTGATTGTTGACAGGTGACAGCTGCTCAAACCCATATACGGATCGCTGATAAGCTTGTGGCTACAATTCTAGTTCTGGTTTTGATCTACAGAGTAATTTCAGCTCACCGCAACTATCAGTGTTCCGAGTACTACATCCACCGAAAGCAGAACTCTGGGCCAGGTAGAACATCTTTATTGGACACACTATATCGGCACAGCTAGTGAAAACCAACTCTAAAAGTTCCAGCATTCCCCCCACCCTAATTAAAAGAGCAAATATTTCCTCCCAGGTGTCACCAATCACATTGTCCAATGAAGGTAGGTAGGAGGTTGCTCAGCTACTCCTCTGCCATATGTCAGGATGAACTTGGTTCCCACAAGGTTGGGGGAGGGGGGTTGGACAGGTAGCTGGTTAAACTTCTACCTCCCTCCCTCGCCCCCTTTCAACGTTCATGGCAACTATGAGGCAGGACAAAACTGGAATCAGCCAGATCATGGGGACCATTTTCTTCAGTCAGAATGAACACATCCAGTAGATACATCAAAGGAAATTTCTGTTATTTGAGGACCTGAGGCAAAAAGAGAATGCTTTTCTGTTATCAACATTGTACAAAAGCCTCCTTGTAGTTATTAGGTTCAACCCCACTCCCCCATCGTCATCCTTTTAGAATGCAGAAAAGATAGATTATTTCAAATGGCCTTTGGGATTTGAACTTTGTTTTGCTGATATGTTATTTATGTCAGGCTGTGTGTATTAATTTCCACTGTGAAGTATTAATTTAGAATGACAGGTGAAGGCGTGACTGTTACTGAGGTGGTTTCAGCTTTACCCACGGCCATTTTAATATTTATTGTTACTATAGATACTATATTATACCTATTGTCATATTGTATGTGTTGTAAGTGCTTTGTGTTGGTGCTATAAATCATAATGAAATTTGATATGCTTAACAACAAACAGTAAGTGATAAAATATTATTATTATTATTATCATCATTGTTGCCACAGAGTATGAAAACAATGATTATTATTATTATTTATTATTTATTAGATTTTTATGCCGACCCTCTCCGCAGACTCGGGGCGGCTCACAACAACAATAGAACAATTCATAACAAATCTAATAATTTAAAAACATTTTTAAAAACCCCATTATTAATCAGACATACATACAAACATACCATACATAAATTGTAATGGCCCGGGGGAGATATCTCAATTCCCCCATGCCTGGCGGCAAAGGTGGGATTACCACCGTCATTGTTCCAAATTACTGGATCTTATGGGAAGGCTACTTAAACAGGAGGTAGTACAGTATTCACTTATTTTCCCTTCTAGTTTGCAAATGTGAGCGGTCTGGTTGTGCGCATGCCTTCTGCGCATGCCAGCAGCCTTCTGTTCATGCACTTTGCTCATGCATGCAGCTTGCACTCATGCACACGGCTTCAAAACGTTCCTAACTAGGACGGCATAATCCTATTAGCGGGTGGGTCGCTACTACCGCTTTGCACAAACTGGTCCGAAACGACTGGATAAACGTATATATGATTTTAATGCATTCTGTTCTTTTCTGTCTCTTTGACCTTTGTTGAGCCATGACAAGAGCACCATCAATTTATTATAGGAGAAAATTGACAATTCAGTTCTGCTCTTTGGCTCTTAGATAAATATTTCAGACGTTGTGTCTCTATCTACCTACAGACCCCGTAGCCTTATAGGATGCTGTTATAGGGATTTACACAGCTCCATTGTTTTGAGGGTCCAGATTGAAAATGACATTTAAAAAAATATGTTTTTTTCTTTAATATAATTTTATATTAGAAAATTATGGAACATAAAAGAAAAACTTGAAAAAAATAAGAAAGAATCAAGAAAAAGTGAGAGAGAAAACTATATGTAAACATGCAATTTTCTATGTTCATTGCAGCAGTTGCAAACATGGTGATGACCATTTCCAACATCCCAAATTATGTATCATGGTTCCCTTCTTCCTGCAAAGAAAGGCATTTCCTTTGATCAATAAATACCCAAATTTTAATATACAGTGTTCCCTCGATTTTTGCGGGAGATGCGTTCCGAGACCGCCCGCGAAAGTTGAATTTCCGTGAAGTAGAGATGCGGAAGTAAATACACTATTTTTGGCTATGAACAGTATCACAAGCCTTCCCTTAACACTTTAAACCCCTAAATTACCATTTCCCATTCCCTTAGCAACCCTTTAGATTATTACTCACCATGTTTATTTATTAAAGTTTATTTTTTTAAAAAATTATTAAAGGTGGACGAAAGTTTGGTGATGACATATGAGATCATCGTGCAGGAAAAACCGTGGTATAGGGGGAAAGTATTTTTTTAATTAATATTTTTGAAAAACCCGTGGTATAGGCTTTTCGCGAAGTTCGAACCCGTGAAAATCGAGGGAACGCTGTACTGAGTCTTTAGCTTTGTCATTTTTAACTAATTAGATTTGTTTTCTACGCACTGTTTTATATTGTATCTTGTGAGCCGGAGAGGGGTGGCATAGAAATCAAATAAAATCAATCCCCAATTCATTTTTATCCATTTTCAGCAAAAACAAAAGTGTCCATAAAGGGCTTTCCATATTTTACAAAGTAATTGTTGCTGCATCCTTAAAAATGTTTGTGTTTTCTTGAAAAAATTGTTCGTATCAGGTCACTTTTGTGCAAGGGGTTATCCATGCCTGTTTATCATTAGATATATCCCAATAGTTGTGAACCATAACTATAGTTATGTGAGTAAGGAATGCAAGCACAAACAGCTCTCTTTTATCCTAAGGCATCGAGAGCAGTGTTTTCTGTTATCCATCTTTTAAAAATGAATTCCTGTCACCAATTTAGGCAAATATATTCAAGCATAGCTGGAAGACTAATTCATTATTCTGTCACTTTGTAAGTCTAATGGAGCAAGAGCAGCTGTTGCCAAGTCTCTGAATACCTAAGATGGGACTCTTTTGAGTAATAGGATGGCAAAATCAGGGACTCTACACAACGTACACAATGCCAAATTAATTGGAAAATGGATGGTCTGGAAGTTAAATATACTCTTGTGGCCTGTAAACATTTGTTCTGCATCTAAAATAACTTTGTTATGTTTAATTGAATGGGTTTTTGTTTCTAGCCCATGAATGAATCTTTAAACATCAATTATTTCATTTAAAAAAAGAAGATACCTTGCAGGGTTATATGACATTACTTCTGTTCTTTGTGCACATTAAGCAAAATGTGATTTGACTTTAATGCCACAATTAGGCCAATATGCCAGGAAGATGTGGAACAACTTGAGAATGTGCTGGTAGAATAGCTTAAGGCCAATATAACTTTGTTTCTCCACAGTTTGCTATAACTGACTTATTTAGGTTAATTAGTGGCAGACTTTATTTTTAAAAAGGGAATTATTACTACCAATGTTTCACAACTCTGAATGCACTGTAAAAAAATTAGTATCAGTCGCTCTATCTTTATTAATTTGCAAAGTTCAGTTGTAAAATCCAGGCAAGAATGCTATGTGTTTTTCATATTTTCTGTAATGTTGCTTGGAATCCAAAGGCCTAATGGCCATGTAAATAATCTTTCACATTAGTTTTAGGCCCATATTATGGTACTCTGTGCTGTAATAAGTTTGAGACAAAATCTCCTCTTCTGTAGCACCTTATAGTAGAATTCCTCATAGTGGAAGACAAATTAGTTCTATCCTTGATGTTTATGGTGATTTACTGGATGTACAATACAGTAGTACCTCTAGATACAAGCTGCTCCACATGCGAGTATTCCAAGTTACGAGCTGCAACGCGAGTGAAATTTCTGTTCGACACCCGAGCTCAAATTCGGGATACGTGCCGAGCTTCCGCTAGGTGGCGCAAGAATCTCCTTTCTTCTGGTTATCTCGGCGTGAAAAACAAAGTCTAAAGGCATTCGTTCGAGATGCGAGTTGATCGACTTATGAGCTCAGGTCTGGAACGAATTAAACTCGTATGTCGAGGTACCACTGTATATGGCTACCCATCTCACCTAAAGTAATTTGGTCATTAACACAATAAAAATATCCTTACAAAACAAAATGAAAAAATGAAAACCCACCAAAAGAATAATGACCATCAAACATTAGTCAATCAAAAAAAAAAAAATACTTTCATACAACCACCTCCTGATCCATGCCTCAGAGTTAAGCCTTGTCTTAAGGATTTTTCAGCAAACAAGGCTAATCTAACCAGATCTTCCAAAAGAAAGGGCTGCTACAGAGAAGGCATGCTTTCTTGGACCTTCTTCAATCAACAGGATTTTGACCATTGTCCTTTTGCAGGGTCTCATGTAGATACAACTGGGGAAAAGGGGGTACTTCAAATAAAACCCCTTCCATAAAGGACTTTATGGGTAGCAATGAGCATCCTGAATTATCCTCAGAAATCTACTGGGAGTTAGTATAAGTCATGACCCCAAAATTTGCTATGAGAGCATTGATGTACACCTGATGTACATAATTGTTTACACTGCTCCATTCTGGACACTCAGCCTCTGCCAGGTTAGGATAATTTCCTAAAAAGCACACTTGCTGCTTCTTCTAAACCCCAAGTGGGAATCACTGAGAAAGGGGCCAGGAAGGTGGCGGTGTTTGGTTGTGGTGCATTTTGCATTTATTATTATTATTATTATTATTATTATTATTATTATTATTATTATTATTTTTAAATTGGATTTGTATGCCGCCCCTCTCCGCAGACTCGGGGTGGCTAACAACAATGATAAAAAACAACATGTAACAATCCAATTTAATAAAACAACTAAAAACCCTTATTATAAAAACGAAGCATACACACAAACATACCATACATAACTTGTAATGGCCTGGGGAAAAGAATATCCTAACTCCTCCATCCCTAGTGACAAAGGTGGGTCTTGAGTAATTTGTGAAAGACAAGGAGGGTGGGGGCCGTTCTAATCTCTGGGGGGAGTTGATTCCAGAGGGCCGGGGCAGGACATTTCTCTTCCCCCACTAAGGCAAACCCCAAGGTTTACAGTGAGGATGGCAGGAGGAGGAGGAGCCACCACTACCTCTGCAGAGACAGAAGCACAGGCAAAGAGGCAGTGCTGCTTTCCCAAGACAAATGGCTTCCAACGTGGATCCTGGGCAGCAAGCTTTGAGGGTATGGTTGTTGCGCATTCCCACTAAGAGGAACAGCCCAATGGGTATGCATGTGCAACAATCAGCGGGCCGGCTGATCTTCTGGTTTCTGGCACAGCCGCATGTGGGAAGACCAGCTGATCGTTGTATGTACATGTGTGCCAGTAACCAGAAGACTAGCTGGCCAGTGCGCATGAGTGCTCTGGAAACCGGGAAGAGGAATGAGCACCGCTGCACATGCAAGGCGAAATGGTTCTGCAAGCTATCTGTGACACACATGCCATAGGTTCGCCATCATGGGCATAGGGTCCTCTCCTGAACAGGGGATTGGACTATAAGACCTCCGAGACCCCTTATTGTTCTGTCGAGCTCTCTGGTAGAATCCTCCCGAAAATTCACAGATACAAATTTCAGACACACACATGTTTGAAAATTCAAAACCATGTTCTTTATACCGAACATTCAAATAAACTAAGCACTTGTTTTGTATAGCAAAGAGCACTCGTCTCCAAACAAACTGGTAATTTGTACAAGTCCCTTATCAGTTCTGTGATACTTAGCTTGCAGCTGTGAGGCAATTCACAGTCCTTCTTCTTTCACAAAGTGAAACACACTTTGCTCTGGTTTAGTTTCAAAGCGGGGAGAAAATCAGCACACAAAGGTCAAAGTCAGCAAGGCAGGCACGAAACACAACGATCAGATAATCCTCCACAATGGCCAAACCCACAGGCTGCTATTTATAGCAGCCTCACTAATTGCCACAGCCCCACCCAACCACAGGTGGCCTCATTTTCTTTGATAATAATCTCTCAGTTGTTGCTGCCTATGCATCGCTCTCCGCATGTGTGGCTGTATCATTAACTCTTGTTCCGAATCCAAGGAGGAGCTAGATAATTGATCTCCTTCAGAGCTGTCTGCCACACTCTCCTCCTCCCTGTCACTCATATCTTCTTGGTCAGAGGAGCCTTCATCATCAGATTCCACCGGGAGCAAAACAGGCCTGCGGCAGGTGGATGTCTCCCATACATCCACAGTCCTTGGGGCAGGAGCTAGGCCAGAGCTAACCACAATACTTATAGGTCTGTTATGATTAATTGATTGATTTTTGACAGATTGATTGATTGACTATGCAAACCTTCTGTTTTATGAGCTGCGCTGGTTGCCAGTAAGCTTGCGGGTATCATTCAAGGTGCTGGTTATTATGTATAAATTCCTAATGGTGTAGAACTTACTTATATGTGAGAACATCTACCTCAAGTGATATTTTTCTTTCTATTCAGAAAGACTTGGCATGCTTCAGGTCCCATTCTTTAAGCTATGAAATCTGATAGGATCCAAGAAAAATGACTTAATTGTTACAGTGTCTGTCCTTTGGAACAGATTTGAATGTCTCCAATCCTGCTCTCCTTCAAACAAGCCTTAAGATATGTTTCTTCCTCTGGTTCTTCTTGGGCTGTGATAAGCCAATGTATCCTTAGGAAAAGTGTAGGTTGGTTGTTTTATGCTGCTAACCATAATGCTTTGCCTGCCTAATAGTTTTGATACTTTTATTCAGGGATGGGCTTCAGAAATGTTAGCAAGTGGTTCTCTACCTGGTTGTTAGGTGGGTGTGGTCATGGTGGGCGTGGCCTAATCAGCCTCCCACACCATGGCGGGGGGAGTGTTTTGGAGGTTTTCCTCGAGCCTCCATGAGGGCAAAAACAGCCTCCCCAGGCTCTAAAGGCTGGAAATGGACCCGTTTTCAACCTTTGTGAACTTTCTATATGCCCATTTTTCGCCCTCCCAGAACCTTCCTACACATCCTGCGTATTTCTACATCTAAAATGGGCCACATGGTGTTCTGTCTGGGTCACTCCGGAAGCTATGACCAACCCAAAAAGATAAACCAGACACACCGGTTGAATCCAAACACAGTTTTATAATGGTAAAAAGAAAAGAAGCCAACAGAAAATGTCCTTACAGATCAGGAAAACACTGGAACTCCAAATAGATACATGAAGGCAATTGTTCATACAGAAACACAGGATCCTTAATGCCAGACGAGGCTGTTGAGATAACAGACACACACCTCCCACAGGTCTTCAAGACTGCTGGGCCACGAGCCGGGAACAAAAACGCTGAGAGAAAATGCAGATAACAGCAACTCCACTCTGATAACACTCCACGCTGCCGAAAGGGTTCGCATGCCTTATAAACCCTTCCCTGCTAATGAGGACCACACCCAACCCCCAGGTGTTCCTCATTCAGTGCTGATAATATCTACACAATTGATTTCTCCTTTGATCTATGTGTCTCTGTCGCATACTAATGATAGCTTGTGCTTCGTCATCCAATGACTCCAGGGACTCCAGAGAATCCAAGCTACTTGCTCGAGATAGCCCTTCCCCAGGGCTCCCAGGCCTTTCTTCCTCGTCACTTTCCTGACTGCTATCTCCCCTGTCTGGCTGCCAAGAACTCTCCTCTCCACTCTCAGCCTCCCCCGGGCATGGAGCCAGCAGAGACACAGCTGGTCTTTCATCTTGCTCAGGCTGAACCACAACACATGGGGACTCCTGGGAGCGGAGGGGCAGGGTGGGGCCAGCCATGAGTAGAATTTGGGGGCTCTCCAAACTACACAGAATCTTAGATAGAGGTTCTTCCAAACTCCTGCCTATCCCCTGCAGCCTTTTATTATTGTCTGCCACCCAAAGTCATATTTTTATTGTTGTTTGCCACGCAAAGTCATATTTTTACAATTCATTTTAAAAGAAGAAGAAAGTGCTTCTGTTCTATAGCATTCTTGGGACTACAATGAAATTCCCTTCAGGGTAAAAATAATACCTATTTTACCTGAACTACTAACCTTTTCAGTTTCTGTTCCTTTTCTTCTTTCAGCACAATGCTAAAGGTGTTGGTAAAAAGAGAATTATTGAGAAGTGAACTGGCATTATAAATGTCAGAGATCACAAAGGAGTAAGAACTAAACGTGGCTGTAAAAAAATCAAGTTTATATTCCATCGGGAAATTTTCCTGTCTAGTACCTTCAAAAATAACAGTTCAGTTTTTTGTCTGCTTATGGTGGACTATTTTTTTTTAAAAAAAATGAAAATGTTCTATATATGGAAGAAGATTTCTTGCCTAAAAAGAAAAGTATTTCTTCTCAACATAAGTTTGGTTTTGGTTGTGGAATTGTGTCTTTCTCTTCATTAGAGAATAAAAAGGGTTTACTTCAAAGCCTGGCTGGGGAATTACGGGAGTTGAAGTCCACATTTATTTATTTATCTATCTATCTATCTATCTATCTATCTATCTATCTATCTATCTATCTATCTATCTATCTATCTATTTTTTTTATTTATTCATTCATTCATTCATTTATTCATTCATTTATTCATTTATTTATTCATTCATTCACTCATTCATTCATTCATTCATTCATTTAGTCAAGCATATATAAAATAACTGATAAAAGCATAAACATGATTTTGAATACATGAAAAGGATACTTTTTTTTTTAAAGAAACATTAGGACAGGAATGCTGGGCACTATGGTTCACTTATGCACGCCCCTTACAGATCTCTTTAGAATGGGGTGAGGTCCACAGTTGAGAGTCCAAGGATAAAGTTTTTGGGATTTGGGGAAGAAACCACAGTCAGACAGTGTATTTCAAGCATTGACCACTCTGTTGCCCTAAGTCATATTTTCTGCAATCGGATTTGCAGTGATTTACCTTAAGTTTGCATCTGATGTTTGCTCATGTATTGTTGTGGTTGAAGCTGGAGTAGTCATTGACAGGCATGACACTGTAGCAGATAATTTTATGTACTACACTTAGGTCAGACCAAAGGAGGCAAAGTTCTAAGTTGTTTAAGCCCAAAATTTCAAGTCCAATAGCATAAAAGGTATTTTATTGCGGGTAGAGGAATGGAGGACTCTTCTCATGAAATATTCTCTCAATTGTATTAATGTCCAATATGCAGTGTGGGTTCCACACAGAAGAGCTGTATTCGAGAATTGGTCTAGCAAATATTTTGTACGCTCTTGTGAATGATACAATATTACCAGAGAAAAAGCTATATTAGTTTTATTTAGTTTTAGTTATTTTTAGTTATTTATTTGCTTTGTCAAGTGCGTTTTGGTGGTATACAAAGATATAATACTATTTATATACATGATACTATTAAAAGAGAAACATTAGGACAGGGGACAGAAGGCACACTGGTGCAGTTATGCATGCCTCTTACTGACCTCTTAGGAATCGGGAGAAGCCAACAGTGGATAATCTAAGGGTAAGGTTTTGGGGGTTAGATGATGATACTACAGAGTCTGGTAGTGAGTTCCATGCATCAACTATTCGGTTACTAAAGTCGTATGTCTTATTGGCAATGTTGTTACAGTGGGCTCTGGCATTTATATCTTTTGAAATGAGTACTCCAAGGTCTTTGACAGAGTATGGATTGTCTACAAGATCATCTCTATCTAGCTTGTATTATATGTCCGTATATGGATGGATGGATGGATGGATGTCACATGTTTTTGCTGAATTTGAAAATTAAGGGAGACTAGGATAGATCTATTTCGGCTTTGTTCTGGCCTCATCAGCTAGCCATGCCCTCACTGGGATTTGATAGATTAGATCTATCCTAGTCTCCCTTAATTTTCAAATTCAGCATATATATTGCCAGTGTGTTAGATCAGGGGTCCCCAACCACCGGGCCACGGACCAGTACCGGTCCGCGGGGCATGTTGCACCGGTCCGTGGAGTCAGCAGCTGCCAGTCCTCCTGCCGCCGCCCCCTCCCTCCAGTGCTTCATCTCCCACTGGGAAAGAGGCCTCGGGAGGCAGGTTCTGCCGGCCACAGGGCGATGGACGGGACAGAGGGGCGGGAAGGACCGGGAGGCTCAAGCCTCTTTTGGCTTCTGCCGTGGCACGCCTTTGCGTTTTTGGCTGGGGGGGGAGGCAGGAGGGCCGGCCTGACCCCCTCCCTCCAGCGCTTCACCTGCCGCTGGGCAAGAGAGTTTGGGAGGCAGGTTCTGCCGGCCACAGGGTGATGGCGGAAAAGAGGGGCAGGAAGGACCAGCACCCCCATGCTTAATCCCGCCCCCAACCACACCCCTTTCCGCCCCACCGGGCCATAGAAAAATTGCCTTGCTGAAACTGGTCCCTGGTGGAAAAAACGTTGGGGACCACTGTGTTAGATAGAGCATTTGCCGGTTGAGATTGGAGATTGTTTGACTATTTGGCACATAGTCATGGTCTTTTTGAAGGGTGCTAGCATTGTTGGTGGTGTTGAATAGTTTTACATCATCAGCAAAGAGAACGCAGTTGCTTTTAATATGATCGCAAAGCTCATTTATGTAAAGTATAAAGAGTGTTGGTCCTAGAACGCTGCCTTGGGGGACACCATGGTTAACAGGTACAGGATTTGATAGAGCGCTTCCTATTTTGATTGCCTGTTTGACAGGAAGGCAGCTATCCAGTAGTGGGTCGCTACTGGTATAGATAAGGGTGCGCAGCTTTGTGTCTCCGTCGTTTCTGAGAGAGATTTTGCTTTGGCTCATGTTTGGTTTAGTATGCTGCCCCTCTCCGAAGACTCGGGGCGGCATGTGCAGGAAGCAAAGTTTTGTGAAGGGATGCATGCAAGATTTCATGTGCACGCATGTCCGGCGCACACGCCGGAGACACAAAGCTGTGCGCCCTTATCCGTACGGGTAGCAACCCACTTCTGCAGCGTCATAGAAACATAGAAACATAAAGACTGACGGCAGAAAAAGACCTCCTGGTCCATCTAGTCTGCCCTTATACTATTTTCTGTATTTTATCTTAGGATGGATATATGTTTATCCCAGGCATGTTTAAATTCAGTTACTTTGGATTTATCAACCACGTCTGCTGGAAGTTTGTTCCAAGCATCTACTACACTTTCAGTAAAATAATATTTTCTCATGTTGCTTTTGATCTTTCCCCCAACTAACTTCAGATTGTGTCCCCTTGTTCTTGTGTTCACTTTCCATCTGGAAATTCCATAAGATTTTAGTTTTCATTTAATTAAATTAATTAATTTTTGCTTTTTAATCTTAAGGGACCCTATTTTGGAAAAACACAGAGAACAAGAACTACAGAGCAAAACAAAGAAAAACAGTGTTAAGGTTATATTGCTTGGCTTAATCTATTTGTATTGCTGGCCAGTGTTTTGGGCCGCATTCCCTAAAAACAAAATTGAGGAGGCCAGTGTCTTTTTGAATGGGCTTTATTGTTAGTTCATTTTGGTTAATAATTTATTTTTACTTAGTTGTTCTAGTTTTGTTGTTTTAAGTACATTACATGTGTTAATTTTATTCTTGGGTTATTGTTAACCAGTTAAAGACTTTGATAGTTCATGATATGCTAAGTCAACAACAACAACAATAATATACCAGATGCACCTTAGTTTTTGGGGAAGAAAATAGGGAAAAAATAATCTGCCTATTTATCTGGCTAGTCCACAACGATCCTCTGTGCTTTGCTAGTAAAGAGATCTTCCCTTTGCCTGCTTTTCTCATTGTTTCTCTCTCTGAAGAGAGAGAGAAGTGAAGTGTTTTAGAAACTGTTTTTTTATCCCCAACCAGGGAATAAAAGGCAAGAACACGTCTTCAAAACCAACAAAGTAATGTGCTGAAACTGACCAGACTAAAGACTAACCAGATGAATACCTGGTAGGCAGATTATTTTTTCTCTATTTACCTCCCCAAAAA
This sequence comes from Erythrolamprus reginae, assembly GCF_031021105.1. Taxonomy (NCBI): domain Eukaryota; kingdom Metazoa; phylum Chordata; class Lepidosauria; order Squamata; family Dipsadidae; genus Erythrolamprus; species Erythrolamprus reginae. The sequence goes on along the minus strand of NC_091956.1, from coordinate 26,275,486 downwards.
TAAGGTGCTTCTTGTACTCTGAAAAATAAGGTACTTCGGAGAGTAAGAAAAGAATATCATCCATGATACTTGAACTGATTGATCACCAACACCTGTAAGTGTTAAGTAATAGGAAAAAGCTTCCTGCCTTGTTCTTTCTTATGGAGCTCAGTTTGAATTTTGTATGTAACTTTACTGCCATCTAGTGATGGAATAAAATGTTTCTTTTGTCTTTAAGATCAGTATTTTTATGACTCACCTGTCTAATTATGGCAATGACCGGTTGGGTTTATACACCTTTGTCAATCTGGCTAATTTTGTTCAAAGTTGGACTAACCTGAAGCTACAGACTCTCCCTCCACTTCAGCTGGCTCGCAAATACTTTGAACTGTTTCCAGAACAAAAGGATCCACTGTGGCAGGTAAAAAGGACGCTGCAAGAATCCTGTCTTTTTCTTTTTACCTGATGTAAATTTTAAATTTAACATATGTAATCAAATCTTAATAATGGAAAGGATATAATATGTGTATGATAAAGAATAAGGTGCAGGACTACAGATTTTGACTACATCAATATTAATGTATTGTACTGTATTGTAATGTACCCATCAGTTGGCGGGTCCACAGGGGAGGGCCTTCTCTATGGCTGCTCTAGCCCTTTGTAACCAATTATCTCCTGAGATCTGGACTACCCCCACCCTGCTGGCCTTCCGGAAAGTGGTAAAGACCTAGCTTTTCTGGCAGGCCTCAGCCATTGCTCTGATAATCAGGGAAGGGCTGTAAAAAAATTGACTATCCCACTGTGGGTGTGGCTTATTTTGTGGGTATGACTTGCCAACCATGTGACTAGGTGGGAGTGGCTTGACGATCATGTGACCGGGAGTGGCTTAAAGGTCATGTGACTGGCTTAAAGGTGGCCAACCTGATGTCACTCACGTCAAGGGTGTGGGTTAGGGTGCCTGGCCCCTCCTTGCCTCAAAGAGATATAGTTTCCCTATCTATTTACTATTACTGAACATCCAAAATATACTTTTTAATTCTATGTATATATGCCATATGTGTACATACATCTTACACACAGGCACCCAAAAGTATACATTATCTAATATATAAACTGTATGTGTATGTACACACACACACACACAAACATGCACCCTATCCCTAACCCACACCCTTGCACACATATGGCATATATACATAGAGGAAGAGTAGGTCTGAATCTGATCGAACATTTGTAAGAGCTTTTATTAAGACTTACAAAGTGGCGCTCAAGGCGGCAAGATGCGCGTACCATGCCGCCTTGATTGCATCAGCAGAATCCCGCCCGGCCGCTCTGTTTAGGGTAACCCGCTCCCTTCTTAACCAGGGAGGAGTTGGGGAGCCCTTGCAGAGCAGTGCCGAGGATTTTAATACGTTTTTCACTGATAAAATCGCTCAGATCCGGGCCAACCTCGACTCCAATTGGAAAACAGAGTCAACTGAGAACGAGTCAGTTGAGGTGACTGGGACACGTACTTGTCCACCTGTCTGGGAAGAGTTTGATCTGGTGACACCTGATGAAGTGGACAAGGCCATTGGAGCTGTGAGTTCCGCCACCTGTTTACTGGATCCGTGTCCCTCCTGGTTGGTATCGGCCAGCAGGGAGGTGACACAGAGCTGGGTCCAGGAGATTACCAACGCTTCCTTGGGGAGGGGAGTTTTTCCAACACTCTATAAAGAGGCGCTCGTGCGCCCCCTCCTCAAGAAGCCTTCCCTGGACCCAGTCGTACTTAATAACTATCGTCCAGTCTCCAACCTTCCCTTTATGGGGAAGGTTGTTGAGAAGGTGGTGGCGCTCCAGCTCCAACGGTCCTTGGAAGAAGCCGATTATCTAAGTCCCCAGCAGTCTGGTTTCAGGCCCGGTTACAGCACAGAAACCGCTTGGGTCGCGTTGATGGATGATCTCTGGCGGGCCCAGGACAGAGGTTTATCCTCTGTCCTGGTGCTCCTTGACTCTCAGCAGCTTTTGATACCATCGACCATGGTATCCTTCTGCACCGGCTGGAGGGGTTGGGGGTGGGAGGCACTGTTCTTCAGTGGTTCTCCTCCTACCTCTCCGGTCTGTCGCAGTTGGTGTTAGTGGGGGGTCAGAGGTCGACTCCGAGGTCTCTCCCTTGTGGGGTGCCTCGGGGGTCAGTCCTCTCCCCCCTGCTATTTAATATCTACATGAAACCGCTGGGTGAGATCATCCAAGGGCATGGGGTGAGCTATCATCAGTACGCTGATGATACCCAGCTTTACATCTCCACCCCATGTCCAGTCAACGAAGCAGTGGAAGTGATGTGCCGGTGTCTGGAGGCTGTTGGGGCCTGGATGGGTGTCAACAGACTCAAACTCAACCTGGATAAGACGGAGTGGCTGTGGGTTTTGCCTCCCAAGGACAATCCCATCTGTCCATTACCCTGGGGGGGGGGAATTATTGACCCCCTCGGAGAGGGTCCGCAACTTGGGCGTCCTCCTCGATCCACAGCTCACATTAGAGAACCATCTTTCAGCTGTGGCAAGGGGGGCGTTTGCCAAGGTTCGCCTGGTGCACCAGTTGCGGCCCTATCTGGACCGGGACTCACTGCTCACAGTCACTCATGCCCTCATCACCTCGAGGTTCGAGTACTGTAATGCTCTCTACATGGGGCTACCTCTGAAAAGTGTTCGGAAACTTCAGATCGTGCAGAATGCAGCTGCGAGAGCAGTCATGGGCTTACCTAGGTATGCCCATGTTTCACCATCACTCCGCAGTCTGCATTGGCTGCCGATCAATTTCCGGTCACAATTCAAAGTGTTGGTTATGACCTTTAAAGCCCTTCATGGCACTGGACCAGAATACCTCCGAGACCGCCTTCTGCCGCACGAATCCCAGCGACCGATTAGGTCCCACAGAGTGGGCCTTCTCCGGGTCCCGTCAACTAAACAATGTCGGTTGGCGGGCCCCAGGGGAAGAGCCTTCTCTGTGGCGGCCCCGACTCTCTGGAACCAACTCGCCCCAGAGATTAGAACTGCCCCTACTCTCCCTGCCTTCCGTAAACTCCTTAAAACCCACCTTTGCCGTCAGGCATGGGGGAACTGAAACACCTCCCCCAGGCATGTACAATTTATGCATGGTATGTTTGTGTGTGTGTTTGCTAGTAAATGGGGTTCTTTTTAAATCTTTTTAAATATTTTAAATTTATTTGGATTTGTCATGAATTGCTGTATCTTGTTGTGAGCCGCCCCGAGTCTGCGGAGAGGGGTGGCATACAAATCTAAATAATAAATAAATAATAAATAATAAATAAATTAAATAGTACATACATATTACACACAGGCACATAAAAATATACATTATCTACTGTTAAACTGTAACAATCTCTGGGACCGCCTTCTGCTGCATGAATCCCAGCGACCGGTTAGGTCCCACAGAATGGGCCTTCTCCTGGTCCCGTCGACTAAACAATGTCGTCTGGCAGGACCCAGGGGAAGAGCCTTCTCTGTGGTGGCTCTGACCCTCTGGAACCAACTCCCCCCAGAGATTAGGATTGCCCCCACCCTCCTTGCCTTTCGGAAACTCCTTAAAACCCACCTCTGCCGTCAGGCATGGGGGAATTGAAACATCTCCCCCTTGCCCATGTAGTTTCTGTGTATGATTCAATTGTGTGCTTGTTTTTTATATATTGGGGTTTCTTTTGGATTTTTTAATCTAAAACTGTAATTTAGATTGCTAAATATTAGATTTGTTACTATGTATTGTTTTTTACCATTGTTGTGAGCCGCCCCGAGTCTGCGGAGAGGGGCGGCATATAAATCCAATAAATCTAATCTAATCTAAATCTAATTCTTCTAAAATTATACACATTCAACCTTATTTACTGTGATAGGAAAAACATGCCCAGAGCCCAGAAGAAGAAGAAAAAAAAATCAAAATTTTTCTACCGGTTCTGCGTACTTGACCATACCCGTAGGAGCCCATTATTGCTGATAATGATAGCCATTTTTGGCACTTGGTGCTGTAAGGGTTAGCCATCACTGCTCTAGGCCATTTCAGACAAGTGTCTCTTCTTAAAAGCCTCCAGCTTACTGCTAGTTGTAATTCAAAAGTTCAGATCTCACCACCGGCTCAAGGTTGACTCAGCCTTCTATCCTTCCGGACCCAGATTGTTGGGGGCAATATACTGATTCAGTAAACCACTTAGAGAGGGCTATAAAAGTACTATGAAGCGGTATATAAGTCTAAATTCTATTGCTATCTGAAGGCAAGCTATTCCACTGATTAGGAAATTTCTCCTTAATTCCAGATTCCTTCTCTCCTTGATTAGTTTCTTGTCTTGCCTTCTGGTGCTTCGGAAAATAAGTTGAGACCCTCTTATTTGTGGCAGCCCCTAAAATACTGCTATCATGTCGCCCTTAGTCATTCTTAAGCATAATTTTTAAAAAAAATATTTGTCTTATATAAAGTATTTATAAAGTATTTGAGCTGGGCTAGGGAAATCTTCATGAATAAAGAGTATTTCAATAGCAGGTAAACGAAACTATTGGGAAGTATTACTTCAGTCTTTAGCCCAGCTGCTGTGGCCTAGAGGTGGAGCTCTTGCCTCACAATCAGAAAGTTGTGAATTTGATCCTAGGTAGAGACAAAAGTAGGGTCTCCTGCTTGAGCAGGGGTTGGACTAGATCAGGGGTAGATAAAGTTGGCTCTTCTGTGACTTGTGGACTTCAACTCCCAGAATTCTTGAGCCAATCATGCCAGCTCAGGAATTCTGGGAGTTGAAGTCCAGATGTCATAGAAGAGCCAACGTTGCCTATCTCTGGACTAGATTACCTTCAAAGTCCCTTCCAACTATTTCCATCTGTTTACAAATCTTCTAAAATATACACTCCGGCTACTTTGACATTGCTCCTCTTAGATGACTTGGCCAAACATACAGTATCTAAAAGTATACTTTAAGAAGGCAGCTATATCAGAAGAATTCACTATATCATATATCTTTGTGTAACTCTCAAATACTTTTTTTTAAATCAAAGCTTTAAGTCTTAAATATTAAGACTGTATCATGTAACTCAGTGGGATACTCCTGAATAATCATGTGAGAAAGATAAATATTCTAGTATCATAATAAAACTAAGACATGGGTTATAATTAGATTAAAATAAAATAGAGCCATATTTTAATGGTAAAGGGATAATATTAATAGCAATATTCTTTTTTTTCACAGATTTATAAGTTAATACTTATTGTTCACTAGATACATTTGCCTTAAGTATTATTTTCAGTGCAACGAGTAGTGTCATATAGACTGGGGACAAAAAAAAACCCAAAACTAATATAAAATTGCTTTTTCTCTCCATTAGAATCCTTGTGATGACAAACGACACAGAGATATCTGGTCTAAAGAAAAAACTTGTGATCGTTTACCAAAATTCCTTATTATTGGACCACAAAAAACTGGTAAAAACTATATATAGGATGTAAATCAAGAATACAAGCATGTGGCCTGAGTTCATACGCCAATATTTATTTTTATTTATTTATTTATTTATTTTGTCCAATACACAATGAGGGTTTTAGTGGGTGTATATATATATATACACACACACACACAGAGAGAGAGAGTAAAATACATGATGAAGGTTATAGAGGAGATACTCATAGTAGAATATATCTAAGAAAGAATAGAAAAGAAGATATAGGAATGGAACATATCAATGAAAGAATAGAAGAAGAGATATAGGAATAGAAGAAAGGTATAGGAGATATAGGAGAGCAATAGGACAGGGGACGGAAGGTACTCTAGTGCACTTGTACTCACCCCTTACTGACCTCTTAGGAATCTGGATAGGTCAACCATAGATAATCTAAGGGTAAAGTGTTGGGGGTTTGGGGATGACACTATGGAGTCCGGTAATGAGTTCCACGCTTCGACAACTCGTTTACTGAAGTCATATTTTTTACACTCAAGTTTGGAGCGGTTAATATTAAGTTTAAATCTGTTGTGTGCTCTTGTGTTGTTGTGGTTGAAGTTGAAGTAGTCGCCGACAGGCAGGCCGTTGCAGCATATGTCCTTTTCATATCCTTTTCATAACTCCATCTCCCAAGATATTTGGACTTTTTATTATTTTTGAAAATGGATGGGGGCAGCAAAATCTCAATGAATCCCTAATGGATCCTGAAACTCCAATGGATTCTTGCCATGTTCTTGAAACCATAATGTAAACTTATTTGTTAAACAAGAGCCATGGTCTACAACACCACTATCAAACTTGCAGCGTCACATTGATGTCATGTGATCTTTAGTGACATTTTTCCATTCGCGGAACTGGGGTGGATATGGCTTGCACATGGCACATCCAGCCCACAGGCTGCCAGTTTGACACCCCTGGTCTGGGAGAACCTCCAAATTCTGCTCCAGCTCTTCCACAAAGAGTACCTGAACCAGAGTCAAAGATGACATATTTCCAGGGGCTGGGGTGGAGGCGAAAAGCCAAACTGTTTCATCTTGCCAGGGTTGAGTGTTGTCCTTTTGTTTCCTTTTAGTGTCTTTGCAATGTTTTAGACAAAAAAACATTAAAGCAATGCATCTTGATTTCTTTTCCCATTATGATGCTGCTTGGATGAAAGTCAAATAAGGGAAACTTAGTAAAAGGAAATTTACCATATTTTTCAGAGTATAAGACGCACCTTAGTTTTGGGGGAAGAAAATAGGAAAAACACTACCTGGCAAGTATTCATCTGGCTAGCATCCTTAGTCTGGTCAGCTTCGGCACATTATTTTATCCTCTTGTTAGGGATGGAAAAAAAATCATCGGAGGGACTAGCAATGAAAACAAGTCTGCAAAGACTTAGGGCTAGGAAAAAAACTTTGGAAGGAGTAGCAATAAAAAAATCCTGCAAGCCGGGGAGATTGTTAGTACCTCATTAGTGCTGAAAAAACTCTTTTTGGAGGGAGTAGCAATGAAAACAAGCCTGCAAGCTGGGAAGAGCTGGAGAAGAGCGTTAACACCTCCTTACGTCTGGGGGGAAAAGCTTAGAAAAAGTTACATTCAAAGTGTAAGACGCATCCAAATTTTAAGCCTCTTTTAGGGAGTGAAAGCTGCATCTTATACTCCGAAAATTATGGTACATTTGTTCGGCAAAAAAAGCTTTTTATACATGTTTGTTTTTTCTTTAAAATACTTTGTTTTGCAAGATCCAGTCTATGCTGGTCACTGGGAGCAGAGGTTATCTGTAACTTCTGGTCCTGGTGACCAACCAAAATGAGATCTTGCAACCTTATCCTGGGACACGTATATTTGCCTTCATACTTTGTTTGCTTTCTACTTTGTTTTATTTGCTAGTGTAAATGCGATGATGCTTTCTAAAGGAGCTGTTTAACTCTACATGAAATAAGGATCTGATTGACAGAGTGCAGAAGTTTCAACTCAACTCTTGGACTGTTACTCTTTTTGCAGGCACAACGGCTTTATATTTGTTCCTGATTATGCATCCTTCCATCATTAGTAACTCCCCCAGCCCCAAAACCTTTGAGGAGGTACAGTTCTTTAATAGAAATAACTACCACAGGGGGATTGATTGGTAAGATGGGCTACTAGTATGAATCTAAATCATTCTGTTTTATGCACAATACAAAAAAAACCCATGCCATATGTCTAATGTTTGCAACTTAGTGTGAACTTTTACCATTCTTCCAAAATTTTGTGTGTATAAGGCAATCCTCAGCAGTTAGTATTATTTCTTTCTGTTTTCACTTGGAAATTGGAAAATAGCTGTTTAAATATACAGTGGTACCTCTACCTACAAACGCCTCTACTTACGAACTTTTCTAGATAAAAACCAGATGTTCAAGGGTTTTTTTGCTTCTTCTCAAGAACCATTTTCCACTTATAAACCCGAGTCTCTGAAACTGTAACCGGTATAGGCAGGGAGAAGCCTCCGTGGGGCCTCTCTAGGAATCTCCTGGGAGGAAACAGGGCCTCCTCCCTGTGGTTTCCCCAATCGCATACATTATTTGCTTTTAAATTGATTCCTATGGGGAAAATTGCTTCTTCTTACAAACTTTTCTACTTAAGAACCTTGTCACGGAATGAATTAAGTTCGTAAGTAGAGGTACCACTGTATATACGTACAATGAATTGCATTAATTGTGCAAGGACTCAAAAATTAATTTAAAAGTTATCTGCCTATTATTGTGGTGTAAATGCAAATATTCAAGCAATCCATAATATGAATTTTCATAAAGAAGCAAATTTTATTTATTAAAGCAATATATTGAAATAAGGGTGAGAAGTCTGCTACATTTTTTTAATTTTTGCATAGAAATTTCTAAATATTTCCATGATTTCAAATAACTATTTTCTATATGTACTGCATTATATGGTATTCCAACTTCAAGGATCAACATCTCACTTCTTTTCAAATGGGCACACTTGAATCTAGCTTAACCAATTCACTTCTTTTTCCTTTTCTCTGAAATTTCCACACCTTCCCTACACAAAATAATGTTCACTTTACTTAGTGCACTTACTTACTGGAAAATGGAAAGTGGGTTATAACTTAATAGTGTTTTAAATAAATTGATTTTTATTATATCAATTCCACTAACATACATAAGTCATATTTCTGCAAGACTCATAAAATAAAAATAGAAAATGTTACTAAAAAGAAAACAAATGTTGATATTTAAAAAATTTCATTTTGAGGACAAATTCTGTACCATGGACTTTTAACTTTTAATAAAGATAGTTATAAATGCAATGTGTAAATACTTTTTGAATCAATGCCAAGATCCCTGGAAACAAATGGAAATTTTGATTGTATCATTTTATAGCTGCAATATGTTACTCATTCTAACTAGGTTTGTAACGTTTCAAAGTTCCAATCAGATTTTTAGTTTGTGATGTAAAACCCCTTGCTGTGTCATAAAGATGTCAGAGTTATAGCTGAATTTGACAAATTTAAATGTAACTCAAACAAAATCACACCCAAATCTCCTAAAGCTAAATTAAAATATAATGCTTTCTATTTAGAAAATACTATTAGGCAGAATGAAAATCAGTTGATAGTCTTCTATTTATAATTGGTTTCAAATATATACAATTTAGCAAAAATGATATATTTTGCTAGAAAAATAGCTTTAATATGCCCAGCATAACTTTTCCCCCCATATAATGCTGTACTAAAATATTTTTCATGTTTTGTAGGTATATGGATTTTTTCCCTACACCGTCCAATGTAACCACTGATTTTCTCTTTGAAAAGAGTGCCAATTATTTTCATTCTGAAGACGCCCCTAAGCAAGCTGCTTCTTTAATTCCTAAGGCAAAAATCATAACTATTCTCATTGATCCATCAGACCGAGCATATTCCTGGTATCAGGTATACCTTTTAACAAAATGCAGATTCTAAATGTATGCATGATGATTAGCCTCTGTTATTCCTTGCGTATCACAATGACAGCCAGACTTATACATCATTATTGACAAGTCCATAATTGATAGACTATTAAACTGTCAACGAAAGCTTTTTGATCCCTTCTTTAATTGTAATGCAGATGTTTATTGGGCAGTAAGTCATCTCACTGAGAGCTGGCTGCTACAATTTAAGAATAAAGATATGTTTAACAAACAGAAGTCAATTTTTTTTAAAAAAAAACATGAAGCAATAGAAAGCTTTATTACTCAGACAGAAAATGTAAGATTCTAGCAAACAATAAAATGTCTTATCAAATGAAATGATCCAATTGTTTGTTTTATTTTTTAAATATTTTTATTCAAGAATTAAAATACAAAAATAAAAAACACCCCAACCAGAATCAATCTTCCAGATTGTTATGCTTAAAAATATTCAAACAAATATTATAAGTGTTATATTTTATATACTTTTGCTTCTGTCCTCTTTTATAACGGGTTAATCTGTAGATACCCTTTGTTAGTATTAAATCCAGCAAAATGCATGCTTCGTATTTGGCCTTGAACCAAAGAAGTACATAACTGTGTGGAAGATGAATATTCGGAAAGGAAGAATATTCTGAACTTAAATTAACTTTGCTTTACAGTTGACATCCTTAAATTTGTTTTTCAGCACCAAAGATTTCACAAGGACCCAGCTGCTCTAAAATTCACATTTTATCAAGTGATCACAGCAGGACACCATGCTTCGTCAGAACTTAAGTTGTTGCAGAAGAAATGTCTGATACCAGGATGGTATGCCATTCACCTAGAAAGATGGTTAACGTATTTCCCACCTTATCAGGTAAACAGTGTCACATTTCAAACTATTCAGAATCTAATGAGTAGGAAGCATTTTTAGTGCTCACGGGTTGCTGTTGTTTTGTTTTTCTGGACCAGAACAATATATTGCCTCAACAAAATTAACCTGCAGATTGTTAGTTCAGAGTTTAGGGTATTATTTCAGAGTATTAAGTGGTGCCAGCATTCCAGGGACTGCATTTGATCTAAACATGGCCCAGCCCTGCTGTATCTATTCACTTTATTTTAGTTATTCATTCTTTTCCATTATGTGGAACATTACTCTCCATAAATTTGCATATATGTGTAAATTGTCCAAAATGTGAATTGTCTACAATGTTGCCCTTGTGCAACCTCTATATGTTTTGCCTCAGCTACGGACCAGAAAAAATGTATCACACACTCAGTTTGTACAAACCTATATTTAAATGATTAACCAGTATAAATAAACTGGCTTAGTAGTGTTCACACACAAATAAATATTAAAACAGTCTTTTTTTGAGGAAAAAAAGAACAACTGTTAATTGTATGGCATTAGCAGCTGACGTACAAGTCCATACAGTCATAAAGCAAAGATAAGTAATTAGTCCTGGATATCTCAGGAAGCTTATGGCGATTGGCAAGATGCCTGAAATCAGTCCACAAAACAGAAGCGGGAACAGATAAGCTGGGTAGAGGTTTTCCAAACAAGAGGCGCATGATCGAACAAACTATCAAACAAATGTGTTAACTAGTGTAGACTTGGAAAATGATGTTTGATATTTATTTTCCTTCTCTTTCTTTCTTTCTTTCTTTCTTTCTTTTTTCTTTCTTTCTTTCTTTCTTCCTTTCTTTCTTTCTTTCTCTCTCTCTCACTCTCTCTCTTTCTTTCTTTCTCTCTTTCTTTCTTTCTACCTTTCTAGTTACTAATTATCGATGGACAGCAGTTGAGAAATGACCCAGCCATAGTAATGGAAGAAGTTCAGAAATTTCTGGGAGTTACTCCTCATTATAATTATTCAGAAGCTCTAACGTGAGTTAATTTGTTGATTTAACGTATTATATACAATTAAATTGTAAGAATAAATATTTTTGAGAACAAAGCAACTTATACAGTTGTAACTTTACTTGATAAATCAAAATATGCATAAATATTATATCCCTTCATGTAAGCTATTGAATCAGTCTGTATAATTGTATTTTTCAGAGTATAAGACACACTTTTCCCTCCCTAAAAGTAGATGAAAATTTGGGTGCACCTTATATTCCAAATGTATCTTTTTCTAAGCCTTTTTTTTCAGTCCCAATGACCTTCCTGGTTCTTACGAGCTTGCAGTCTTTTTTCATTGCTACTATCTCCGAAGAAGGTTTTTAAAGCCCTAACCAGGGGATAAAATAATGTGCTGAAGCTGACCAGACTAAGGATGCCAGCCAGATGAATACCTGGTAGGCAGATTTTCCCCCAAAAAACTAAGTTGCGTCTTATACTCCAGTGCATCTTGTACTTCGAAAAATAAGGTAATACTTATTTGTCTAAATTAAGAAATTGGGGTTACAAGATTTGGAAGAAAGAGGGAAACCATTATTAGAAATATTGTTTTACTAGTGGTTTCTAAAAGAGAATAATGAAAGAACAATAGCTACATATACAAATGAACACACATCTTGGTCAAGTATGCTATTTAAAAGCCGTAGTATAATTGTTTCTTTATTTCTTCTCCTGTAACATTTAAAAAAAAAAAACCTTTGTCCCCAAAAGTTATACCTCTAACATTTTTCTTAGAAGCACATTCTTAAGGAAACTATATGTATATATACCATGGATATATATATCACATGTTTTTGCTGAACTTTTTAAAATTAAGGGAGATTAGGATAGTGCTATTTCGGCCTTGTTCTGGCCTCATCAGCTAGCCATACCCTTACTGGGATTTGATCATGGGGCTTCTGCCTTGTAAGGCAGAGACTTAACCTCTAGGCCACAGGATCTGATCCCTTCAGTTTTGTACCAGGGAGGGGCTATATGGTTTTTTCCCCCAACAGAAAAAACATATATATATATATGTATATATATTAATCAATGAATTACAAATTATTATTAATAATAACAAGTACCCATATATTATTAATTTGATAATATCAGCATTTTATTTTGGGATTTATTCAAATACTACTCCATTAAACCAGTAGAACACTAGCAACTCTTCACCACCATTGAATTTCCATAAATCTTCCTTTAAAATGAATATAGCGGACTGTTTCAGAGACAAAGGAAGGACTACATCCAGTAAACGGGTTTCTCCTTTTAAACTGGCAAATAGAATGACATCCTTTTTTCCACTTACAGCAAAAGGTTTTTCATCCAAATCAAAAAGAACCAAAACTCATTTTCTTTACCTTTGATAGAAAAACAAAATGCTAACCTCATTCACATAGCATCCAGTGGGTCTATAATAAATACTTACACACAGAGACCATTTGAACTTAAAACATTTATTTGATTGCCCTTAAAATGTGATTGATAACCTTGGTTTGTGTCAGAAGTGAAATGCTCCCGATTCGTTTGTGGCTGTCGATTGTCTGCCCAACTGCCCGGACGCTGCCATTTGGGTTCTTTTATACTCTGCGCATATGCAAAGCATTCTGTGCATGTGCAGAGGGTGAAAGAATCCAAATGGCGGTGTCCAGGTGGGTGGGTGGAGCCTCGCACTCCCTTTGCAACTGGCTCTGTGATGACTGACAGACACGAGCGAACCGGGAGCATTTCAGCCCTGGTCTGTGTCTTTCTATGGGTTCTCATAAGAAAGATTCAGAATACAGTGATCCCCCGATCATTGCGAGGGTTCCGTTCCAGGACCCCCCGCAACGAGCGGGTTTTCGCGAAGTAGCGCTGCAGAAGTAAAAACACCATCTGCGCATGCGCAGATGGTGTTTTTACTTCCGCAGCGCTAGCGAGGAGCCGAAGATTGGGGGCGGCGCGGCTGTTTTAAAACGTCGCCGCGGGCATGGGGGCACCCCCCGGACCCCCAACCCGGGTTTGGGGGGCTGCTAGAAAGCCTCCCATGCCGGCGGCGACGTTTTAAAACAGCCACGCCGCCCCCAATCTTCGGCTCCTCGCTAGCAGGCAGGCAGGCGGCGGACAAGCCGTTCGCTGGCGCTCGCTCTCGCCGCTTTCAAGCTGAGTCCTGAAGCGAATTCGCTTCAGGACTCAGCTGGAAAGCGGCGAGAGCGAGCGCCAGCGAACGGCTTGTCCGCCGCCTGCCTGCCCGCTAGCGAGGAGCCGAAGATTGGGGGCGGGGCGGCTGTTTTAAAACGTCGCCGCCGGCATGGGGGGCTTGCCAGCACCCCCCGGACCCCCAACCCGGGTTTGGGGGGCTGCTAGGAAGCCCCCCATGCCGGCGGCGACGTTTTAAAACAGCCGCGCCGCCCCCAATCTTCGGCTCCTCGCTAGCGGGCAGGCAGGCGGCGGACAAGCCGTTCGCTGGCGCTCACTCTCGCCGCTTTCCAGCTGAGTCCTGAAGCAAATTCGCTTCAGGACTCAGCTGGGAAGCGGCGAGAATGAACGGCGTGGGCGGGCGAAGGGCGGGCGGCAGCGAGGAGTTTGCGTGGGCGGTGGGGAAACTCCTTGCTGATGCCCGCCGCTCGCCCTCCCGCCAGCAAGAGGGGGAAGACCCAGGGAAGCCGCCCAGCAGCTGATCTGCCCGGCGCCATCTACGCATGCGTGCCCATAGAAAAAAGGGCACGCATGCGCAGATGGTGTTTTGACTTCCGGGTTGAAAAATCGCAAATTAGCCTGTTCGCAATGGTCGGGGACGCAATAACCGGGGGATCACTGTAATATGGCGTCCCTACCTAGCTCTGTTTCGTGTCTCTGATTCAGCCATGTTTTTGTTTGTTTCGTTTTGTTGCAGCATGTATAGAAAATTGACTTCATTTACTGCGAAATGAAGATGATTTTAAAGAGAAAACAGATCAAATTCACTTCTAAAGCAGTTCTGTTCAGCTTTCTACTTCTTTTCCTTCAGGTTTATTGACCTGAAATACTGTGAATTTTTTACTAGCTGCATCTCAATTTGTTAAAAGATTTCCATTTAAAGTGATTCCTTTTTTTTTTTTCAAAAGCTCTTCTTTTGCTCCAGCACTTTTACGTTTTGGAATTATTTTAGCCTTAGATATTCTTATTTCAGTTTATAAGCTAGCAAATAATGAACTAATTTTGTGGAAACCAATGACGCCAAAAGTTTGTTACAAATATAATCCATACAACGAGGTAGTGTAAACACACAGTGATTGTCCTGAGCATCCCATTGTGTTTGTGAGGAGACAAGACGATTTATTATTTATTCCTTTCTGGAAATGTGCTGATCGTTGACTTATTACAATATGCAAATAAAAGCAATCCTGTACATGATATCAAATCCCATGTTGGCATCAAGGATGATAATCATTGTTACGTATTATCAATAGGTTATCATGACAATCATTGATATACATTCATAAATGTGAATATTAAGAAAATGTATGCATCACAACCTGTAAATTATACAGTATATGTGTTCTGCCGGGCTCTCTGATAGGAGCCTCCCAAAAATTCAAGAGTACAAATTTCACACACACACACGTTTGAAAATTCAACACAATGTTCTTTATCCCAAAATTCAAAATAAACTAAGCACTCTTTTTGTATTGCAAAGAGCACTCGTCCCAAAACAACCGGGTACTCTGTACAATTTCCCTTAAACAGTCATTAAGTACTTAGCTAGCAGCTGTGAAGAAACTTCACACCCCTTCTTCTTTCAATGAAGTGAGACACACACACACACACACACACACACGTTGCTCTGCTTTGTTTTCCAAGGTGTGAAAAAGCAACAAAGTCCAGACACCACAGGATTCCTGATGAACTCGGATCAGATATTCTTCCACAATGGCCAAACCCACATGCTGCTATTTATAGTAGCAGCCTTAATTACTGGAGCCCCACCCAAACACAGGTGGCCTCACTTATTTCCTCTAATATGTTCTCACTTGGTCTCTTCTACGCATAATTCTGCGCTTGCGTGGGTCCAAAACATCATCATCTGAATCAAGGGAAGATAAGGGGGATTGACTGCCTGGGCTGTGTGCCAAGCCCTCCTCTGCCGAGTCACTCCCACCTTCTTCTTCGAGGAAACTAAACTCTGAACTGATTCTGTCGGCAATGACACAGGCCTGTGACATGTTGAATTTTCCCCTGCATCCACCTCCCCATTCCCTGGGGCAGGAGCTGGGCCAGAGCCAACCACAACAATATGGAAGATAGAATTGCATAAGACGGATCCATATTAATCTGTATTAATCCATATTAATTCTTAGAATCTAATTTTCCTGGCTTGGATAATCCTGAGAGTTAATAACATGGTCTGTCTTCTATGTGCCAAACTTTTTGATTGAGTGGTTTTAAAAGATATTCTTTATAACCGTGTATACATTCTTATAAATCTGTTACATTGTGTCAAATTGGAAGAATAGAGAGTCAGATTATTAATCTGCTTTGGTCTTGCAAGAACTTTCTGACAAAATAAAAAAAAATATCTATTCTACCTTGGAGATTCCAGATATTAAACTTGAAATGTGAAAATCATATGCTCATTCATTTAAGTTATAGATTTATATTTTGCCTCATTTGATTTCCCTTGTGGGTGATAGTCTTTTTATAGCTCTTCTACTTTTTGTGTTTCTTCTGTCATTAAAAATAGGAATGAGGAGTAATAATAATAATAATGAGGACAACCGATTTTGAGGGGAAATATGCTTATTCTCTGTAAACCTTGTATGTATGCGTGGTTCTTTAAATTGGGGTTTTTTAGATTATTTTTAATATTAGATTTGTTTACATTGTCTTTTTATACTGTTGTTAGCCACCCCGAGTCTTCGGAGAGGGGCGGCATACAAATCTAATAAATAAATAAACCGCTTAGAGAGGGCTGTAAAGCACTATGAAGCGGTATATACATCTAAATTCTAAATGCTAAATAATGTCCTTCCTATAGGACAGAACAATTGGATGGCTGAATTACTGGCTCCAATGACAATTCCATCTGGAGGTCATATAGACAAGGTTATGCAGACAAGGCAATAAAAGGTGTTGGTATTTTATTGCCTACCTGGAAAATGAAAAGCATTTATTGAGTTTAAATGTAGTATATGTTTCAGGTTCGATTCACACAAAGGTTTTTGGTGTCAACTTCTGGAAGAAGGAAAAACAAAATGTCTTGGAAAGAGCAAAGGAAGAAAATACCCTCCAATGGATCCTGAGGTAAACCATTATTTTACATGTACAGTAATACCTCATGATACGAACTTAATTGGTGCAAGGAGGAGGTTCGTAAGACGAAAGGTTCGTAAGACGAAACATTGTTTCCCATAGGAAACAATGTAAAGTCAATTAATCCGTGCAACCAAAAAAACCCCCGCAAAAAAACGGCTTTCGGCGACTGCTGGGAAGCCACGCGGCTGTTTTAAAAGGTGACAGCCGGCCTGGGGTGCTGGCAAGCCCCCCAGGCCGGCTGCGACCTTTTAAAACACCCGCGCCGCTTCGCAGCTGTCTCCTGAAGCCGAACGCTAAAGCCGAACTTCCACGTTCGGCTTCGGGAGACAGCTGCGAAGCGGCGCGGGTGTTTTAAAAGGTCGCAGCCGGCCTGGGGGGCTTCCCAGCAACCTCCCGAACCGAACCCGGGGTTCAGCAAAATTTTGCCTCTTCTTACGAACTTTGTTCGAGTTACGAACCAGCGTTCGGGAGGCTTCTGGGAAGCCCCGCCGCCCGGCTGTCACCTTTTAAAACAGCCGTGCGGCTTCCCAGCAGTCTCCGAACGCCGGTTCATAACTCAAAAAAAGTTCGTAAGAAGAGGCAAAATTTTTCTGAACCCCGGGTTCGTATCACGAGTTGTTCGTAAGACGAGGGGTTCGTATCTTGAGGTACCACTGTACTGTGGATTAAGTGAGATACAACCAATTTTATGGGGAAAGGAACTTTGTCCTTTAAGTTTCTGGCAGTTAAAAATGTGTTACTGGTACTGGATTGTGTCCATTTATGACACAATCAAGTATGGATTGTAATTAAGTAATTAAAAATTACTTAATATTTAGCCAAAATAATTAATTTTAATAATCAATCTGATCTCACTTGCTAATCAGGCATAATCTGCTCCCATTCCACTCAAGCTGAGGAGAGGGGCGGCATACAAATCTAATAAATTATTATTATTATTATTATTATTATTATTATTATTATTATTATTATTATTATTATATTATTATTATTATTATTATTATTATATTATTATTATTATTACTATTATTATTATTATTATTATTATTATTATTATTATATTTATTTTGTGAAAAAATGAAGAAGATTCAAAGAAAAAGAATCTCATGTGCCAACCTGTAAAGTGAAAGGCTTTCCTATAACCCAGAAAGTCAAACCATTCAGTGCTAAAATACATTACGTGGACTATCTCAGTGGTCCCCAACGTTTTTTCCACCAGGGACCAGTTTCAGCAAGACAATTTTTCTATGGCCCGGTGGGGGCGGAAAGGGGTGTGGTTGGGGGCGGGATTAAGCATGGGGGTGCTGGTCCTCCCCGCCCCTCTTTCCCGCCATTGCCCTGTGGCCGGCAGAACCTGCCTCCCAAGCCCTCTTGCCCAGCGGCAGGCTAAGCGCTGGAGAGAGGGGGTCAGGCTGGCCCTCCTGCCTCCCCCCAGCCAAAAACGCAAAAGCGCCCCGCGGCAGAAGCCAAAAGAGGCTTGAGCCTCTCGGTCCTTCCCGCCCCTCTGTCCCGTCCATCGTCCTGTGGCCGGCAGAACCTGCCTCCCGAGGCCTCTTGCCCGGCGGGAGGCGAAGCGCTGGAGGGAGGGGGTGGCGGCATGAGGGCCGGCAGCTGCTGACTCCACGGACCGGTGCAACATGCCCCGCGGCCCGGTACTGGTCCGCGGCCCGGTGGTTGGGGACCCCTGGACTATCTGAAATGTTGTGCTTAAAATAAGAATATTTGTGTGTTCGTTATTAATTTATTATTTATTTTTAAAAACAATTTATACAACAAGAAAATATGTTTTTCAGGTTCATATAAGTGAAACGGTTGAAGTATAAATAAGGCAACTGCATTATTTCGCTAAATAAAATGCCAGCTTTTTTATCCACTAGTGCAGGGTTTTTCTCTCAAGCTACTACAGAAATCACAATGTGGAACTATCAAAGCTTCTACACAAATTGGGACAACCACTGCCATCGTGGCTGAGACAGGAGTTGCAAAAAGTGAGATAGCACAAGGACTCTACGTGGCTTAAAATACAGACGATCTTATGTTTCCAGGGAACTTTATCGGAACTAAAGCTCTTGAACCTGAAACAAAAGATTGAGATTTGTATGATATATTGGCAACTGGATTCTTAAAAATTGTATGTATTTATCTCTGACAGTACATGGGTTTCATAACAATATAAGGATGGATAGATGTAGCACAAAACCTAATCTATCATAGCCTTCAGCTCTGTCGGAAATATGAAAATGCATCATGTAACTCCTATTCAATGCAACAGGGTTGGTAAATGGATTGTGTTTAGAGACCACTCTGTATATGTGGTATCAAGTTTCAAATGTTTGGGTTGAACTTCAAAAAGAAGATCTATATAATGTTACAAAATCAGAAGACATATTTACAATTTTATATAGATTATTCACTTTAATAATACTGTGTGTGTGCCTCTCTCTCTCATGTTGTTTTTGTAAATTACCTCCTCTGCTCGGTTTTCAAATAATTGAACTATACTGGTGACTTTTTTTAAAAAAAAAGGTGACAAAAATGTAGCACAAAATGCCAAGCTTACTCCCACTTCACAGTTCTGGTTTAGAAACATAGAACCAAATTTTAAATCAGTGATTGTGGAGTAAGAATATATATAATTTTAAATAGTAAGGATTCCTCCCAGTTGGCCTAAATTCTTGGAATAGCATCAATACAATATAGAAGCAATCTGCCATTGTCTTATTCCAGAATTGTTTTATGAATCCTTAGTTTAAGTCATGGCTTTGGCATTTTCTGGTGGCTTCCACCATCTGACACTGCTTAATTATCGAGATCAGCCAATGAGCAATATTAGTAGGTAAAAATTATCATTACTGGAATATGGATAGATGAAAATACATTTTATCTGTTCATCGTGTCATCAGAATTGGGAGTTTTCATAAATGTGAATATTTCTAGAAGAGATGGACAGGTGCCTTAACTCAGCTATATCGGGGAATAATTATATATCCACCTGGATATGGATCCAGAAAAATGCTAGATATAGACAGGAATGCTCCTAGAGCTGGTGTCTCATTCCATTATCCTTTGGAAGATCTGCAGCTACAGCAATTGGAGGAACAATACTGTTTTATAATGTAAATGATTTACTTCAGAAGAGAAGGATTTAGGGGTAGTGATTTCTGACAGTCTCAAAATGAGTGAGCAGTGTGGTCGGGCAGTAGGAAAAGCAAGTAGGATGCTTGGCTGCATAGCTAGAGATATTACAAGCAGGAAGAGGGAGATTGTGATCCCCTTATATAGAGCGCTGGTGAGACCACATTTGGAGTACTGTGTTCAGTTCTGGAGACCTCACCTACAAAAACATATTGACAAAATTGAACGGGTCCAAAGACGGGCTACAAGAATGGTGGAAGGTCTTAAGCATAAATCGTATCAGGAAAGACTTAATGAACTCAATCTGTATAGTCTGGAGGACAGAAGGAAAAGGTGGGGACATGATCAAAACATTTAAATATGTTAAAGGGTTAAATAAGGTTCAGGAGGGAAGTGTTTTTAATAGGAAAGTGAACACAAGAACAAGGGGACACAATCTGAAGTTAGTTGGGAGAAAGATCAAAGGCAACATGAGAAAATATTATTTTACTGAAAGAGTAGTAGATCCTTGGAACAAACTTCCAGCAGACGTGGTTGGTAAATCCACAGTAACTGAATTTAAACACGCCTGGGATAAACATATATCCATTGTAAGATAAAATACAGGAAATAGTATAAGGGCAGACTAGATGGACCATGAGGTCTTTTTCTGCCATCAGTCATCTATGTTTCTATGTTTCTACATATTAAAACCAAGAATTTATAGGATGCTAACATGCCCATAGTTCCCTCATTTGTCACCAGTTTTCACATTCCCACGGCTGTGTATGCACAGAGATCCCACAATCCTGATTGACAGCAAGAAAACTGAATATGTTCTCAAACCACTTTCAGCAGAGTGTTGAGGAAATCATGATTCCATTAGAAGCACAGAGACATTTAAAGCCACAATAAAATTATATTGATTTAAGTATGCAGTTGCTTCTACACACTCTTTCTCGCTTGTATCTACTTCCCTAAATACTATTCAACGAGGTAGGTTGGAAAGCATGGAGGCTGCACTGTTTTCATCCAGAACCAGTCAAAAGCTGTTGGGCCTCAGAATTCCTTTATCTCCCACAAAGTTTCATTGATTCATAAACTTGGCAGCTGTGGATGGGATTAAGGTTTCCAGATGGAATTAAGGCTTTCTGGCTTTTCCGACACAGACCTAGAGATAATATTTATATATGCTAAAAATGAATGCGCTAAGCAATAATCAGGTAATCATCCAAGCAGGCCTTTGATTGTCAAACATCATACATCTCCCAAACTCTATCATATCTAGACACTAAGAAAATATTTAAATCATAATTTAAAAGAAAATCTCAAGAAAAAGAAGATAAAAACCAAACATGTTTATGCCTTTTGCTCTACATTGGATCTACCCATCCTATAATAGATGCTTAATTGATGCTAATCAAGGAAACAAAAGCTAATAAAGCAAATAAAAATATATTAAACAAATAATGTGCTGTTGTTGCCTTTGAAAGCAATATGCACATTTTTAATTTTAAAGATTTGACAAAATGTTGGCTGGAGTTAAGTAGTGATGATCAATGTTTCAGGAGACTACAAAGAGTAAATCTAAATACTATTATAAGCCAATTTTATCTTATTACCCTCTGTCCCATGATGCTTCACATCCAAACAATATGGTTGAATGTAAGCTAAAGTATATACTTGGAATAAAAAATATTGCTGTGTTCTATTGAAATTCATATAGTTAATTAAATATGCAAAATGTTGCCCTGTCAAAGGTAACATTTTCTTAGTTTAAATATTCTTTAAAAAGACTTCAAATTGGTGTGAGTTGAAAGACATCCAAAGTTTAGAAAACTTTATGGCATAGGAAGCTCCTTTAGCTTTAACCCAATTTCCATCATTTATTGGAAGTCAGCACTTTAATATGATGTACAAGATTTTCTACTGTACCTCTGTCATTACTTTTGGTGAACAAATGTAAAATTGTTCTTGGAAATGTATGCATCCTCCCATTCATTTGTGAAAATATTTTTTGCTGAAGAGTGATTTACTTTGTCCTTTATAGAGGTGCAGTCATTTCTGCACAATATGATAGAACTGCAGAGAACTTTTATGTGCATTCTTTTTTTCCCTTTTGTGGTACCTGAATAATGGGATCTCATTAGCTGAATGTCTACATAAAGCAGAGAATATATCAAAAACAGTGTTTCTCTCAACCGGCTTATATGGGCTGAGAAATTTTGAGTATCTAATTCAAGACATCTAGAGTATGGAGAAAGGCCACCCTAAAATATTGTTTCTAAAGAATTACTCTGCAATATGCAGTGGTTCTGTAGCAGAGGGTTCTGAGTAAACACTACAATGTGAGCCAGTATTCTGTAAATTTGGGTCTTAAAGCATTCAAAACAATCACATAAGCATCTAATATCTTGCTTAAGTGAGACTTCATGCCAATGTATGCCTGTACGTGTATACCTACAAAAACAGAGACATGCATATATTTCACAAATCCTTCATAGGAATTTACAGAGTAACATTGATGTGACTTGAGTTGGATGTAAGAAACAGGTGAAAATAAAATTAAATGTTAAAACTGTCAGATATTTAAAGGGAGTCAGATGACAGAAATAGAAACACGGATATTAATCACATATTCCATGAAAATGAGTATTTCTATTGCAATATTTGCCCAATTCTGCACATGAGAAATATTATTAATATATTGTACAGATTATAGTTTATTATTGCTAAAATGTGAACTTCCTCAGGAAGAATTAAAAAAGATATTTCAGTGTTGATAGATGTAATATTCTTCTCATTCACATTGAATGAAAATCTATGGAAATGTATTTCTCAAAATTTTTAAAATAAAATAAAACTGGACATTATTCTGCTAGTATCGTGATTTCTGCAGTTCACCAATAAATTTAGAATCGTTTTGGGTTTGCTAAAGTTACACACATATTCCATTACAATAAAAGTTGGCATTCCACATAGTTTAAAGCGATAAAGTGATATACAGTGTTCCCTCGATTTTCGCAGGAGATGCGTTCCGAGACTGCCTGCGAAAGTTGAATTTCCGCGAAGTAGAGATGCGGAAGTAAATACGCCATTTTTGGCTATGGACAGTATCACAAGCCATCCCTTAACACTTTAAATCTGTAAATTACCATTTCCCATTCCCTTAACAACCATTATTACTGGTTGAATAAGACACTTAGTGATCCTGATATTTATAAACATATTTATTAACAATAATTATTATTTTTATTTATTTGCAAAAATTATTATTTTTATTTATTTGCAAAAATTATTATTTTTATTTATTTGCAAAAATTATTATTTTTATTTATTTGCAAAAATTATTATTTTTATTTATTTGCAAAAATTATTAGTTTGCCAATGACGTATGACATCACTGGCCGGGGAAAAACGTGGTATAGAAAAAAAACCGTGTAGTATTTTTTAATTAATATTTTTTGAAAAACCGTGGTATAGGCTATTCGCGAAGTTCGAACCCGCAAAAATTGAGGGAACACTACTGTACTAGGAAGTGACTGCTCAACAACAATAGTAGACATGCTTATACCGAGAGGCATAAATCGGATTGTAAAATTATATATATATTTTCTTTATAACTCATATTTAATTTATCATACTTAAAGGATTTTAAGGTCGTAAGTGCTGCATATGTCCTAATAATTTTAGGGCATAGAAATCCTCGCCTTAGTAATGACGAAATGTCACTATGATTTCTGCCTGATATTTAACCCACTTTATGAACACTCAGTGGTGTTGGCTGTTCATCTCTAGGAAAATTATATTCTTTTCTTGGAAACTTGGGGAAATGACCTTTTTAAGGCATGATCCAAAATATCTAGTTCTATTTCCAGTATAAATCCAGAAATATGTTTTCTCATTTTCATGCAAATACAGTGATCCCCCGATCATTGCGAGGGTTCCGTTCCAGGACCCCCCGCAACGAGCGGGTTTTCGCGAAGTAGCGCTGCGGAAGTAAAAACACCATCTGCGCATGCGCAGATGGTGTTTTTACTTCCCAGCAGCGAGGAGCCGAAGATTGGGGTTTCCCCGCCGCCCACGCCCACGTTCGCCTTTGACAGCGAGCAAACGGCGGGTGGCCGGGCGAAGGGCGGGCTCGCTGCTCGCCCGGCCACCCGGGTTCGTTTGGCTTCGGGACATGCCAGCGGCGACGTTTTAAAACAGCCGCGCGGCTTCCCAACTGAGTCCCGAAGTTCGCCTTTGACTTCGGGACTCAGTGGGTAAACCGCGCGTCTGTTTTAAAACGTCGCCGCCGGCATGTCCCGAAGCCAAACGAACCCGGGTGGCCGGGCGAGCAGCAAGCGTACGGTGGGTGGCCGGGCGAAGGGCGAGCGGCGAAGGGCGGGCGAGCTGGGCGAACGGCGGGTGGCCGGGCGAACGGCGGGCGAATGGCGGGTGGCCGGGCGGTGCGAACGGCGGGTGGCCGGGCGAAGGGCGGGCGAGCGGCGAACGGGGGAAGACCCAGGGAAGCCGCCCAGCAGCTGATCTGCCCGGCGCCATCTACGCATGCGTGCCCATAGAAAAAAAGGGCGCGCATGCGCAGATGGTGTTTTTACTTCCGGGTTCAAAAATCGCCATATAGCCCTTTCGCAATCATCGGGAGCGCAATACCCGGGGGATCACTGTATATAATATTAGATAAAAATCTTATCAGAAAGCTAATCTTTCCGATTATAGGTTTCGTGCTGATTTTATATTTTATCCAGAAACAAAGAATTGACCTATGCATTAACATGAATAGATTTTGAAAATTTAGCTGACAATGAAGCAAAGTATTTTAACTCGGATCTGCCCCTTGATCAGAAAAAAAAAGGTATACATTTTGTCACAGTTATGTTATCCAATATCCATTGCCATTTATGAGGCAGCAAGAGAATTCCATGTTGGTTTATGGTAGATAAACAAAGGTAAAAAAATTGTAAGAGATATTTTTTCCAGATTATTTCTCAACCTGGTTCTCCCCAGATGGGTCAGCCTAGTAGGCCCATCACTCTTGGACAACTTGCTAGCCATTAATTCAGCACAAGAGTACTGAATAACAATTGCAATCTTTTGAACACATCAATCTAATCCTCAAATTTCTGATTCCAATAAAAATAGTCCTCAATTTACAATTACAGATGGGACCACAATTTGATAAAATATTATTTTACTGAAAGAGTAGTAGATGCTTGGAACAAACTTCCAGCAGACGTGGTTGGTAAATCCACAGTAACTGAATTTAAACATGCCTGGGATAAACATATATCCATCCTAGGATAAAACACAAGAAATAGTATAAGGACAGACTTATTATTATTATTATTATTATTATTATTATTATTATTATTATTATTATTATTTATTAGATTTGTATGCCGCCCCTCTCCGTAGACTCGGGGCGGCTCACAACAGTAACAAAGACAATGTAAGAACAAATCTAATAATTTAAAAAACACTAAAAAACCCATTATTAAAAGCAGGCATACACACAAACATACCATGTATAAACTGTATAGGCCCGGGGGAGATATCTCAGTTCCCCCATGCCTGACGGCAGAGATGGGTCTTAAGAACTTTACGAAAGGCAAGGAGGGTGGGGGCAGTTCTGATCTCCGGGGGGAGCTGGTTCCAGAGAGTCCGGGTCGCCACAGAGAAGGCTCTTCTCCTGGGTCCCGCCGAACAACATTGTTTAGTCGACGGGACCCAGAGAAGGCCAACTCTGTGGGACCTAACCAGTCGCTGGGATTCGTGCAGGTCCCGGAGATATTCTGGTCCAGTGCCATGAAGGGCTTTATAGGTCATAACCAACACTTTGAATTGTGACCGGAAATTGATTGGCAACCAATGCAGACTGCGGAGTGTTGGTGTAACATGGACATACCTTGGGAAGCCCATGATTGCTCTCGCAGCTGCATTTTGCACGATCTGAAGTTTCCGAACACTTTTCAAAGGTAGCCCCATGTAGAGAGCGTTACAGTAGTCGAACCTCGAGATGATGAGGGCATGAGTGACTGTGAGCAGTGAGTCCGGGTCCAGATAGGTCCGCAACTGGTGCACCAGGCGAAACTAGATGGACTAGATGGACCATGAGGTCTTTTTCTGCCATCAATCTTCTATGTTTCTAAGTGAGCCCCAAGGGCACGTCCTTTCCACCACCTTGGCCAGGTAGGCAACATAAGTTGTGTGGAAGGCCAACCCATCATCTTCCAAAAGATGCCAAGGGAGGACACACTGTTGCTGCTAATACCCTTTTCCGCCCTCTTTCTGCCAACCAAGATTAAATAGCCAATGTGTGTGACCAGCCTATTTAAAAACTGGTACACCCCCTAGCCAAATCCCTTCCCATCTTCCAGAGAGGAGTGGTTGAAAAACAACCTAGCCATAAATGTGCTGTAATTGCAAAAAATTCCTACTCGGCCTCCGGTTGGGCAACCCAATAAGCACCCTGGATTGATGCGGAGGGTGGGAGGGTGTCAGTTTCTGTACATGACCCAGGTGGAAAGGAAGGCCCAGGGGACGGGCAGACTCTAAAACTAGGGCGATAGCTCCACCCATGCCTCCAATACCCCTGTGCAGGAGCGCAAGGGCTGCTGGGCGATCTCGCCCGACTGCGAGACCACACAGCCACAAAACCAGAAGTCAGGCGCTGTGCTCGTCTGGCCTCCGATGCAAATGTTGGCCCGGCGCTAAGAGCGCCAGGCCTCTCAAATGTCTTGAACTCAGAACTGCCTTCTGTGACAAAGTTGGTATTTACCACAACTTAAGCCTACCTATGGTATGTGGCATGATGGTATGTTCCTTGTTAGGTGGACAAAATTAAATCCTGCCTACAGTAAATTCACATTTAGTCTTATTGTCAACCCATAAATACTTTTTTTTTTTAATGTATCACTGGGGAACAGCAATTTCGTTGTCTTAAATCTGTGACTTGTTTTAACTAACTTTTGGCCTCTGGATCAAAAAATAACCACAATTTTTGTCTATCACATCAACTTTTTAAGCTAGAGGATTCCCTCATAAGTCATACAAATTGTGCATATGAAAGAAAGTAAAATAAAAACTTGCAAATATACTGTTTACAAAGAATAATTTTATTCATGCAAAGGCTATAATAGTTACTGCAAGTTAAATTGTGTTCATACAAATAGTTGTTTTTTAATCGAACTGTAATTATACATATTAAGGTAAAAACTTTCGCTTATAGCTTTTTCTGGAGTGTTTAATCTGTGGACATTCTCGCTTGATGCTCCAACAGTAGTCAGCCATCATATGTACATCCCATCTATCTTGATACCGTGCCTCCATGACCTTCAAATCTTGGTGAAATCGCTCACCTTGCTCATCACTGACTGCACCAAGATTTTCCGGGAAGTTAGGGAAATGGCTATGTAAAAAATGCAATTTGATGCTCATGTTGTAACCTCATAACCTCATAATTCTCATAAAGTGTAGAGAAAAAACTTGACGTGGTAGAACAAAACTAACTACAGTTTTGAAACCAGCATGCCTAATTAACTATTAAAAAGTTCAAAAATCAAACTCAACAGAAATTGTCTTACAAATTTTTCCCCAGTGTTATCAGTTACCTGGCAACCTTTTCATTCATTTAAAAAAGTGCATATTGCCTGCACATTGATTTCATATAACAGAATAGGGTAAAAATTGCAGAGATGGCAAACCATTTTCCAGTCAAGGGTGGGTTCTTCACGGTTTGGATCAGTTTGCCCAAACTGGTAGCGGCCTTCTGGTGATGTCACGATGATATCATGGACCCGGTTCAGTCGGTGCCGGTCCATGGCCATCTTTTTTTTTTTACAAAATTTTTAATTTTTTTAATTTTATTTTTTTCTTCTGAGCACTGTGCATGTAGTCACCCTGTTTTCAGCTTTATTTCCCCCAGATTTTACAGCACTGCGCATGCGCGTGGGAGGAAGCAAACCAGTAGCGAGATAAGTTATAACATACTCCTATTTGCAGGTATTCACCCTGCAGTGTTTCAAATACAGTGTTCCCTCGATTTTCACGAGGGATGCGTTCCGAGACCACCCGCAAAAGTTGAATTTCCGCAAAGTAGAGATGCGGAAGTAAAAACACCATTTTTGGCTATGGACAGTATCACAAGCCTTCCCTTAACACTTTAAACCCCTAAGTTACCATTTCCCATTCCCTTAGCAACCATTTACTCACCATTATTACTGGTACTCATCATTGAATAAGACACTTAGTGATCCTGATATTTGTAAACATAATTATTTATTAACAATAATAATTATTTTTTTGTTATCTATTTGCAAAAATTATTACTTTGGCGATGACGTATGACATCATCGGGCAGGAAAAACCGTGGTATAGAAAAAAACCCTTTGAAGTATTTTTTAATTAATATTTTTTGAAAAACTGTGGTACAGGCCATTCGCAAAGTTCGAACCCGCAAAAATCGAGGGTGCTCTTTAAAAAAAAAAAAAAAGGAAATCCCCCCCTCCATCCATTCCACTTGCTTTGATGGATGCCAAGCATGAACATGACATTTGAACAAAAATGATTGTTTTCTTTCCATCATGAGTGTTAGACTGCCTCTGATTGCTTGTTGGGTTTTTAATTTTTTTTTTAAATTATTTGGAATGCCAGGAGAGTTGCCAAGTTTGGGCTCATTCATCACCAGTTGTGCCAAGCTGAATGGGCCAGACAAGTTTGGCATTTCCTTGGCAAGACTTTGAAGAATAACTGTTGACATTTCCTTACATGGAATGTAGATTTTGTTGCTTCTAATTGCTGACTTCTTGGGAGATAAGCCAGGCTGTTCAATCAGTATTGGCAGAACTCTGTTGCCACTCTTATATAGCAGGAGTCTCCAAACTTGGCAACTTTATGACTTGTGGACTACAATTCCCACAGTACTCAAGCCAGCCAGTTCTGGGAGCTACAGTCCACAAGTCTTAAAGTTGCCAAGTTTGGAGATCCTACTAAACATCGATATAACAACACAACACAAGAGCACACAACAGACTTAAACTTAATATTAATCACTCCAAACTTGACTGTAAAAAATATGACTTCAGTAACCGAGTTGTCTAAGCGTGGAACTCATTCCCGGACTCCATAGTGTCATCCCCAAACCCCCAACACTTTACCCTTAGATTATCTACGGTTGACCTATCCAGATTCCTAAGAGGTCAGTAAGGGGCGAGTACAAGTGCACTAGAGTGCTCTCCTATATCTCCTATACCTTTCTTCTATTCCTATATCTCTTCTTCTATTCTTTCATTGATATGTTCTATTACTATACTTTCTTTTCTATTATTTCTTAGATATATTTTACTATAAGTATCCTCTATAACCTTCATCATGTATTTTACTATGTGTATATAGATATATACCCACGAAAACCCTCATTGTGTATTGGACAAAATGAATGAATGAATGAATGAATGAAAGAATGAATGAATGAATGAATGAATGAATGAATGAATAATCAGATACAGAAGAACCATGTTAAGCAGAGTGAGATTCATTACCACAAAGATAGGTAGGCCACAGAACAAGTGCCTGCCATTTGCAGTTTGTCTACATATAAGAACATAAGAAGAGCCATGCTGAATCAGGCCAAAGCTCACCGAGTCCAGCATTCTGTGTCACACAGTGGCCCACCAATTGTACATGGGGATCTTGAGTAGAAAGAGAAGGCAAAACCCTCCCTTTCCCTTCACCCCCAACAAGTGGTACTCAACACCATCCATTTTTGCAGCAACGTGTGTCTGTATTGACTTGGCCCCATTCACTCCTTATAAAGAGCTTTAAATAAAACCTCTGATTTTAACGTGACTCCTAATAAATGAATCTGTATAATATTTCTGGCAGCATTATGAAAATACCTCACTCTAGCCTTCCAAGCCTTTTATACTTCCCAGTCTAGCCAACTCTTATCCAAACAATAACCAAGCTGCAATGGAAGGGGTTCTACTGCTACCAGTGCTGATGCATGCACAGCTCTGGGTGACCAGCAGGCAAAGGCATGTGCCCAGTGGAGTGAGATTTGGCTTCGCGTGTGCAGGAAGCAAATCTTGAGAGTGATTTTTCGGCGATTTTTTGCTTCCGTACATACAGAAATCACCAAAAATTGCCAAAATCTCCTGTGTGTGCATATCCTCATGAGACTTTGCTTCCTGTGCATGCGCAGAAGCCAAATCTCACTCCAACACATCCACCCGCTAGTCACTGATTTCTGCTACCGGTGCGCCATTCCCCCCCCCCCCACTCATCCAGGTACGAACCCAATACTGGTTCTAACTTGCCTTGCTTCCGGTTTGCTTCCTCCCGCATTGCATGGCTGCGCCTCATGTGGAGTGCCAAAAAATACTTTAAAAATCCACACACACACACACACACACAAAGCTGGAAATATGCAGTGCTGGAAACTTAGCTTTTGTAAGTTATTAAAAACTCATCTTTGTTGCCAGGCATGGGGAAACTAACACACACCCCATTTGTCAAGGCTGGTGTATGGTTTGATTGGTTGTGTGATTATTTTATTTTATTATAAGGGTTTTAAATTGCATTTTAAAATTGGATTTGTACACTGTTTATGTTGTTGTGAGCTGTCCCTAGTCCTAGGAGAGGAGCGGCATACAAATCTAATAAATTATTATTATTATTATTATTATTATTATTATTATTATTATTATTATTATTATTTTGTTCAGTCACAAAAGAAAAAAACCTGGGGGAATCCCCAATTTTTTTTTTCAAAAACCAAAAATTTCCCCCCAAAAGATGGCGGCATCCATCGACCGGCACTAACAGAACCAGTTCCATGACATCACCAGTGGGTTACTACCGGTTTGGGTGAACCGGTCTGAACCAGGAGGAACCCTCCTCTGAACCAAGATCAGCTAAGAACAGCCGTGCTGATGCATCAAAACACTGAAATTTGCACAAAAGGATGCAGGATTCAAAAGTACGGTTTGATCCAAGTGTGAGTCTTAAAATTGAACTTTTGTTCAGAATACTGAGAGCTGATATGTACCTCCAGGATCAGCACTTAAATCACATTAGCGCAAAAGCAAACAGAATGAAAACTTGAAGGCAACCTCAATGAATGAAAATAAGATTTTTAAAAAGTCAAACAGGATTTCCCAGATCTCTTGTTCCAAGAAAGAATAAACAAACAGGGGATCAGGAATCATGTTACTTTTTGGAAATTGTACAACAACGGGCTCAATCTTAATTATGTTCCCTATTCCCAAAAGGTGTCAAACAAGCTTTTGTGGCTTGGCCTAATATTAACCATAGTTATTAACCAAGCCATAGTTCCTTATTCTAAAACAGTAACTTTTGACTTCTTAAAATCAATATTCACTTGTCAAGATCCATTATTATTATTATTATTATTATTATTATTATTATTATTATTATTATTTCAGTACAACACAGCAAACGAGATCACTATGCTGGATTTCGTATTTCATCACCAGTCGGGCGCTTCCCAAGCACCTAGGACTGCGTGATGTAGCGTCGAATTATGTTTGCCGATCCCAGTAAAGTGGCCTTTTGCAATTGACAGATGGAGATTTTGTCAATTCCAATGGTTTTCAAATATCCGCTGAGATCCTTTGGTACTGCGCCCAGCGTACCAAGTACCACTGGGATCACTTTCACGGACTTATGCCAGAGTCGTTGCAGCTCGATTTTTAGATCTTCGTATTTCAGTAATGTCTCTAGCTGCTTCTCCTCAATTCTGCTGTCTCCTGGGACTGCGATGTCGATGATCCATACTTTCTTTTTCACCACGATCATGTCTGGTGTGTTATGCTTCAGAATTCGGTCAGTCTGAAGTCGGAAGTCCAACAGTAGTTTTGCTTGCTCATTTTCGACCACTTTTTCGGGCTTATGATCCCACCAGTTCTTTGCCACTGGTAAATGGTAGTTCCGGCACAAGTATTATTATTATTATTATTATTATTATTATTATTATTATTATTATTATTATTATTATTTAGATTTTTATGCCGCCCTTCTCCGAAGACTCATACTCCCACAAAAGTGCCTTAAACAGCTAGGAGCCCATCTATTTATTCAGAGTTCATTTTTTACCTGCCTGTGAATTGTGTATTATCGTTTTTCACAAATGTACAATCTGTAAATAAACTAACAGAATAGCACAGTTGATGAAAGTGCATTTCCAAGTGATTTGGAAAGAAAACCATCATACAAGAAGCCAAGATATGAGTAACTGCAGAAGATCCAGGACCCATGCTAAATTAAGAAACAAGCTTGCATAATGAAGAATTACAATATTGCAGTGAACATTCAACACAGCTATCCAAACGACTATGTCTGGACATTTTAGCTATCTGTTGATTTAGAGTCACATGCCCTAAAAATCAGAGCTTTTATTTCAAGAGCATCATGCCTCAGCCAAATAATTTCTCCACTATTGTCAGGCAATAGTGGCCTCATCTCTTCCAAGTCACTTCTCCAAGGCAAAGAACAAACTTCCCATTTGTATGTTGTTGTTTAAATTTCATTTTCAGTTTTGCAGAAACTTCCAGATAATAATGATCCAATTTCTTCTCAGCTACCCTGAAGGTAGTTGAAACAAGGCAAGTATTTGTAAAGAAAAACACAAATTGTTCTGCCGGGCTCTCTGGTAGGAGCCTCCCGAAAATTCAAGGGTACAAATTTCAGACACACACATGTTTGAAAATTCAAAACAGTGTTCTTTATCACAAAATTCAAAATAAACTAAGCACTCTTTTTGTATTGCAAACAGCACTCATCCCAAAACAACCGGGTAGTCTGTACAATTTCCCTTAAGCAGTCATTAAGTACTTAGCTAGCAGCTGTGAAGAAACTTCTTCTTCCAACGAAGTGAGACACACACATACACGTTGCTCTGCTTTGGTTTCAAAGGCATGAAAAATCAATAAACAAAGTCCAGAAAACAGCAACATGATTCCTGAAGAACTGTGATCAGATACTCTGTCACAACGGCCAAACCCACACGCTGCTATTTATAGCAGCAGCCCTAATTACTGGAGCCCCACCCAACCACAGATGGCCTCATTTTTTCTTGTAATAATCCTTCAGTTGTTGTCTCCTATGCATCACTCTACACATGCGTGGATGTGTCATTAATTCTTGTTCAGAATCCAAGGATGATACAGATGATTGGTCTCCTCCCGGGCTGTCTGCCAAACTCCCCTCTTCCCTGTCACTCATGCTTCCTTGGTCAGAGGAGGCTTCATTGGCAGATTCCATCAGGAGCAAAACAGGCTTGCAGCATGTGGATGTCTCCCCCACATCCACCTGCACATTCCTTGGGGCAGGAGCTGGGCCAGAGCTAACCACAACACAAATAAATTAAAATTCTTTCTCTATCCTACATACACATATTTATTCCAGCTATTCATTTAGACAAGAGTGATGGTACCATCTGAAAAGTATCTCTATATGAGAGGAAATAGGCTGATTATCCAATACATAGAAAAAATTAAAGTAGCAATAGTACTTAGACTTATATACTGCTTTACAGTGATTTACAGCCAGTGATAGGCTACCAAAATTTTTACTACCACACTGTGGCCATGGCTTATGCATAATGTTTCAACATCTTTCAGTGCAAATTGGGTGCTCTGGAGTAGAGCTCTAAATTTTGCTGCCGAAACTGCGTTCCTGACCGTTCCCATAGGAGCCCATCACTGTTTACAGCTTTCTCTAAGCAATTTACAAAGTCAGCATATTACTCCCAACATTTTGGGTCTTCATTTTACCCACCTTGGAAGGATGGAAGGCAGAGTCAACCTTGAGCCAGTGGTGAGATTTGAACTGCCAAATTTCAAGCAGCCGGCAATCAGTAGAAGTAGCCTGCAGTACTGTACTCTAATCACTGAGCCTCCTTACTTCAAGATGAAGATACTTCAATCATAGTTCTACAGCAGGAGTCCCCACTATGTGGGCTATGGCCCACTAGTGGGCTATTGGGGATTGCAACCAGGCTGTGGAATTGGCTGGCGAGCGCATGCCACTCTATGCGCATCCTCATTTGCATAAGCAGTGGGCGAGCAAGAGCATGCGCTCCAAATTGTTGCAAGTTAGGCTTGTAAATGCATTAGCTGGCATGCAGATTATGCAGCAGTCTAGAAATATTGGGTTTAATTATAGGAAAATCTGCAGTGGATATTTTTTGTGTAACACTACATTTCATATATGGACCCAACAATGATTTTAGATAATCTATATTTGGATGCTTTTCATTGCTGAATCACATAGGGTCCACTTAAATGAAAAGTCCAACTTGGCTTCATAAAACTGAAATTACAAAAGGGGTTTCCTAATAAAAATGTATAATTTGCTAAAACAGTGGGATTTTTATATAAAGACAGGACACATTAACTAGGTATCAGTAGCTAGCATCACATGGCCAACCTTATAAGCTAAGTCTTGTAAGCTAAACTGATTCAAGGTTGGGTAATAGTTAGGAAGCGCCCCAGAACTAATAGCTAAAATGATGTCAAAACCATTCCAGAAAAAGATAGTGGCAAGTTATTGCCATGTGATTGCCAAGAAAACAGTCCTTCCAAGGTCCCTTAAAACTGTTATTAGTCTGTTAATTTTTTATGTGTACAATAACTCCTATTGCCACAAGATGTCTCCATTTCTTCAGGCATTTCTTTTTCTCCCTGCTGTTTAGATCCAATAGTTTGGTTTAGGTGATTTAAAAATGAGTATAAAACCAAAATCTGGATGAAACAACATCTCAACAGCTTTTTCGAGTGGTTCATTTCTAAAACATACATTTTTTCCTCTTATTCCAGAGCCATTCTCCTTTAAGAGGTTCAGATTGCTGCACAGAAAGTAACTATGTATTTGCTACAAAAAAAATATTATAAAATATTCCCTATAACGTAATTAATATTAAGCAGTAAAAATCTAAGAATAAAAATCTGGCCAACAGAACATAGTGTCGGGAACATCACGTGATGAAGGGAAACCACCGGAGGAAAGAAAAAGTTGGTGCAGCTGCCTGGAGGTAACAAACTGAACCGCTGAGGAAAGGAGCCCCCCGAAGCTGCTGGTATTGCAGCCAGCCCTAACCTTCCTGCAGCTTGGAGCAGTTAAACGGTAGAGACTGGGAGGTTGTTAAGAGGGTGGCCAGGAGGGCCATGTCAGATCCTGACTCCCATTCCCTCTCACCCTGTCCTGTCAGCTGCTTTGCAAAGCTGCCCTGGTCACACATTTTGGATAGTAAACAAAATTTTCTGTTCAGTATCTGAATTTTTGTTCGGATACTGAAGCAAATTTTTGCAGAAAATTTTGTTCGGTATCCGAAATGTACAAAAACCAAGGTGTTCGAGAACCGAGGTACCACTGTATCTTTCTTTCCATGAACGATTAAGCAGTAAAAATCTAAGAATAAAAATCTGGCCACCCACAATTTTTGAAGGCAAGCTGCTCCACTGGTTTATTTTTCTCACTGTCAGCAAATTTCTCCATACAAAAATTTCTCATTTTCATAATGATCACGGACTTCTTCAACAGAACATAGCATTGAGTATCAGAAGTGGTATTCAGCTGGTTCGGGCAAGCTGGTAGTAGCAACCGGC
Organism: Erythrolamprus reginae; assembly: GCF_031021105.1. Lineage (NCBI taxonomy): Eukaryota > Metazoa > Chordata > Lepidosauria > Squamata > Dipsadidae > Erythrolamprus > Erythrolamprus reginae. Next base: position 26,240,222 of record NC_091956.1, on the reverse strand, counting down.
AGGTGGGCCCAGGCCACCCACTTGCCCTGGTGCTATCCAATACTATTTAATAGCACTAGCGGTAGCATTTAGATTTATATACTGCTTCACAGAAAGTAAAGATATTGCCCCAACAATCTGGGCCTTCATTTTACTGACCTTGGAAGGATGGAAGGCTGAGTCAACCTTGAGCCTACTGAGATTCAATCTGCCAAACTGCTGGTAGCTGGTAATCAGCAAATGTAGCTTGTAGTACTGATGTCAAGATGGCTCCACTCAGAATTTAAGAAAATAAAACTCAGAGTCCATTTTGAACGTCAACAGTGAATTTTACTCAAATCAGAAATGGATGCAACAGAATCAAAGCAAAGTCTGAAGAAAAAGGCGCAATACTTGCCCATATCAAAGAATCCCCCTTGCCCCCCCCCATTGGGAAATAGCCAATCCCCATTGTCCATTTTTGTCAGGTGGACGCATCTTCACCCTCGCGTCATACCTATGGAATGCAGCTTCTAACAGACTTTCTTCTCACCTCTTCTCAAAGCAATTTGAAACTCATCCTGGCCTTTGCCAGAGAAACGAAAGTCATCAGGACCCTCCAGAAAGCTTGCCCTCCCAAATCTCCCATACCCTACCACCTCCCCCTGTTACTTATGGCAGCCGAAGCATGATAGAAAGATGAAACATAGTGAGGCTGACATCTGAACTCTAACCACTACACCACCGAGGCTCCCATTTACGCACATTTTGAAGCTGCATAAATGCATGCTAGCTGCATGCGTCAGCACAGCACATGCATTGAAGGCCACATGCATGCACAGAAGAGGCATGTGACAAAGCAAGTGCGCAGGTGCGCACTCACATTTGCAAAGCAATAGGGAAGGTAGGTGAATTCTACCTCTGCCGAGTATATTTTTTTCCATGAACGATTCACCAATAATATCTGAGATCATATTAGCTATATTTTGGACCCATTCTAACAAAATTCATGGTGGCTCAATTTGTGATCACAACTAGAACCAGAAATTACAACAGTTAAGCAAGTTATTTGTTGAGCCAGTCATGTATTAAGCACCAGGAAAACCAGGAGATCGAGATAGTTCAAAGGGGCATATAGATTTATTGTAAACATAAGCTGTTGACAAGAATCTGGACTACTAGTGGCCAAGGGAAATTAGTGGAAGATAAGAGTAGAAGGAATTTGAAGCGGGCTGGACTTCAATTTCTTATGAGTACAAAGGGACTCATAGCTGATGATGCATTTGACTCCTCCCTCAGGCTAAGCCTGGTCATCTCCTGCATCTCCTGCATCAGTGATGGCGAACCTATTCCACGGGTGCCACAGGTGGCATGCGGAGTCATATTTGCTGGCATGCGAGCTGTTGTCCTAGCTCAGCTCAAATGTGCATGGGCATGTGTGCTGGCCAGCTGACTTTTGGCTCACAAAGAGGCTCTGGGAGGGCGTTTTTGGCTTCCAGAGAGCCTCCAGGGGGCGGGGAGGGTGTTTTACTCTCCCCCAGCTCCAGGGAAGCTTTTGGAACCTGGGGAAGTCAAAACACAAGCCTACTGGGCCCACCACTGCTTCAAAAACAGCTCAGCTCCACTGTTCATGTGCATACGTGCCTCCCGCCAGCCAGCTGATATTTGGGATACTTGAGTGCATGCAGGAGATCTGGGCCCTGTGGAGGTGCAGTGTCCCGTTTTTTGTCCCAGGAGGCTGGAAGGAAACCTGTTAGGCCCTAGAAAGGGCATGGTGGGGTAGAGTACCCTTACAGCATGTATTTGGTCTCAGGAGGCTGCGGGGAGGCCTACTAGGCCCAAAATAGTAAGCAAGGGAAGGGTCATGTGCACATGGATGTGTAAAGTGACTATATTAATATTTTGGTAAAGTGGGACACCATTGACCTGACTGAAAAATCTCTGCAACACCAGAGAGGTGCTCTCTCTCTCTCTCTTTCTCTCTCTCATTCTCTCTCTTGCTCTCTCTCTCTCTTGCCTAATGAAGAAGAGGGCCAGGATGGCAAATCCACTGCTTTGGCTTCTATGGGAAGCCTCCCAGGACTCGCTGGCCATCTCGCCATCCCATCTCTCTTTCTCCCTGCGAGGGGACATGGCATCCGCCACTTAGCAATGAACCAGGCAGGCTGAGGAGCAGTAGCGTCAGTGCCTCTTCAGCAGCATCGCCGCCGGGTCTCCGCGACGTCCCTTGCACCCATCCCAGCCCCCCAGTGTGGAAGCTGAGCTGCTTGCCAGCTGATCCCTTCAAGCCATGTGATTGCACAGCAAGCAGCTCCAACGCAATCTCCAGCCAGGGTTCAAACCGGCTGGTATGTCTTTCAAAAAAGTGGGACTTTTTAACAACCCTGCGGGACGCAGGACAAATTGGTAAAAAGCGGGATGTCTGGTCACCTTATGCATGGGGGATGTGGGGAGCATAGAGGAGCGTGCACATGTGTAGGGGTGGAATAGTGGGGGGTCATGCTTGCATGCACGGGGATGCATTGCATTATGGGTACTGGCACATCTGTGCACTGTTGGATGCCTGCTTTTGGCACACAACGAGAAAAGGGCTAATCATCACTGCTTTAGTGTGTGTACCAGTCAGAACTTTCAAAGTGGAGACTGGGTGTGGAGGGGGGACACAAGCTATCACTGAAGCAATACACCTATATCTAATGAAATCCCCATTCCTGTTCTTCAAACTATCATTTCTAATAGCTATTCCAGTTCTTGCAAATCCCACTTAAAAACATCAGCACTATATTTAACAACTGTTTACAGCTGTCCAAATTCCAGCAATAATATAATAACATGCTTTCCCTCTTGCAAATCTATTGTTCTCCCTCGTCTCTTAAACAATTAGCATTTTACAGATCCTAAGAAATAATTTCTAGCTTTTGTTGGATCATTTAAAGATTTCTAATACTGTATTCAACTATAAATTTGAGGAATTGCCGACAGCGAGATATGATGTGTGCTTGCTCATACCATCTGGCAGAAAGGGTTCCTATCGGGAATTGTAGAAATCTGAAGTCTTATGTGAAAATCAATTTGGCATACACAGCCACAAATAAAGAGGAAAAATTAAAATAGCAGATGAATGGACAGTTTCCAGATGTCTGCTCCTAGCATAGCTATGCTTTAACATCTGTTGCTATACAAATCTTATAAACCTTGATAACAAGCCAAACATACATATTACACACTTCTTTCTGAAATATAGAATTATCTATTGTTTTATGCCTTTGGTGAGATTGTGGGTTTATGTACATGCATGCATCTATATATTCACATGCCTTTCCTTTCGTATCTACTTCAAGCACATGGTAAATTTAATCCTCAATTACACAACCATAAATCATATATAGCGCCCATAATCCAGAGCAAACTTTCTCAACCATGCCAACTTTAAGACACTAGTATAGAGGTTGCAGCCATAGATACAAGGTGAGGCAGGAGACATCAATCTGCAAAGCTACTTTTAGAAATAAAGAAAGTAAATCAAGTTGTAAATATGGTAATAATCTCATGATATGAAACGCTGGCCTTCTTTTTAAAGAGTAGCCCTAAATTGCAATAAATTATAGAAATGGATTGGATTACTTTGTATGGATACTTTTTCTTTCCTGCCAAAAATCTTTCATTGAAATCATTAAGAAGTCAGCACACTCTCTAAATCTTGCGCCCTGAAATTATGTTTCTCTAGTTTTCTGTGTGGAGCAGAGCCCCTTCCCCAAAGCAAGACTCCATCAAATTTGTATTGTGGTCACACAACCCACAATTTCAATACAGTTGGTTTAGATTTATAAGAAGCAAGGCCTAGGCCCGTGATGTCAAACCTATGGCATGCGTGGCAGAAGTGGCACACAGAGCCAGCACACTCTCTAAATCTTGCGCCCTGAAATTATGTTTCTCTAGTTTTCTGTGTGGAGCAGAGCCCCTTCCCCAAAGCAAGACTCCATCAAATTTGTATTGTGGTCACACAACCCACAATTTCAATACAGTTGGTTTAGATTTATAAGAAGCAAGGCCTAGGCCCGTGATGTCAAACCTATGGCATGCGTGGCAGAAGTGGCACACAGAGCCATCTCTCCGGGCAGTGGTATGCTGCCACCTCTCCTGGTACAGCTAATTGTGCATAGCTCTGCAGCTCTGGCGCATGAGTACAGGACCAAGTGCAATTTTGCTTCCCGCACTTGTGCAGGTACCAAAACACACATGGGGATGGGCATTTCGTTGAGGGTTTTTTTGCTTCCCTGTATGCAGGGAAATGATGGAACGCACCCGCACATGTGTCTCCATGCGAGATTTTGCTACCTGCACAGGTGCAGGAATCAAAATTTATTTTATTTATTTATTCGATTTTTATGCCGCCCTTCTCCTTAGACTCAGGGCGGCTTACAACATGCTAGCAATAGCACTTTTTAACAGAGCCAACATATTGCCCCCACAATCCGGGTCCTCGTTTTACCCACCTCGGAAGGATGGAAGGCTGAGTCAACCTTGAGCTGGTGATGAGATTTGAACCGCTGACCTTCAGATCTACAGTCAGCTTCAGTGGCCTGCAGTACAGCACTCTGCCTGCTGCGCCACCCCGGCACTTGATCCTGCCCTCGCGCGCCAGAGCCGCGGAGCTGCGCGCGATTAGGTATACCGGTAGGAGACCACCACTGTCTCCGGGAATGCTACCCATCACCCATTACTCCTTCTGGGTTCCAGCCAGTAGTGGGTTGCACACAGTACGTGCCACACTATAGTGTTGAAGCAGAAATGGAGATGTGCACGCATCTCCACATACTACATGAGTGCCCACATGAGATTTGGCTTCTGAGCATGCACCAGAAGCAAAGTCTAATATGAGAATGCTCATGCATGTAAGAATTCATCAATTTATGGTGTTTTTTTGCTTCTGCGCATGTGCAGAAGCAAAGAAATCATCTAAAATCAGTGAAATCTCATGTGCAAGAATGTCCTTGCGCAAGATTTCACTTCCGGCACTTGCGCAGAAGCCAAATCTCACACCAGCATGCACCCGCGCAGGTCTCTGGGAGCATACCGGTAGCATCGGAGATGAGGAACCCTTGCCTCGTTCCAGCGTGTGCATGCGTGCTAGCCAGCCAGCTGGTGTTCATGCACAGGGGAGCACCAGAAACCAGAAGAGCAGCTCCCCAGCACATGCATGTGTGTACCGGGAAGCTGAGCTTCTTGTTTCCGGCGTGCGCATGCCAGAAACTGGAAGACCAGGTGGCCAGGGAGCTGCTATTTAGATTTCGGGTGCTCCCCCAAGTACGTGTTTCCATTTCGTCACTCAGTGCCGAAAACGTTCATCAACACTGTCCTGAGCTAACTCAGAAATCTTCATGCATTGGATTTTTTAATCTTTTTAAAAATTTATGTAATTAATATCTGCCACTTTTTAAAAAATCAAGAAAAAAAACATATAAAGCACAGTCCTCATTACATTAAGAATCCTTCCCATTTTGCATCTCACTATGAAACAAACATGCCAGAAACTGTTTATTTTTATAGCATCCTTAGGTGTAAAAGAAAGGTTTTTTGATATAGTCTGGAGGACAGAAAGGAAAGGGAGGATATGATCGAAACATTTAAATATGTTAAAGGGTTTAATAGGGTTCAGGAGGGAAGTGTTTTTAATAGGAAAGTGAACACAAGAACAAGGGGGCACAATCTGAAGTTAGCTGGGGGAAAGATCAGAAGCAATGTGAGAAAATATTATTTGACTGAAAGAGTAGTAGGTGCTTGGAACAAACTTCCAGCAGACGTGGTTGGTAACGTTAATTCCACAGTAATGGAATTTAAGCATGCAATGGAATTTAAACATGGGATAAACATATATCCATCCTAAGATAAAATACAGGAAATAGTATAAGAGCAGACTAGATGGACCATGAGGTCTTTTTCTGCCGTCAATCTTCTATGTTTCTATGATGCTATCATTTGACCAGTGATAGAGTTAGTGGCCCCTAAGGGGACATCTCCTTTGTATTTGGAGACTGGTGGAGATGTGGACTGGGATAACTTACCACAGTCAACTCATCATGGCCAACTCAGGGGACTAACTCATGGGACAATTTAACAATCCTATTTAATTATTAAAAGTAAATGAATAATATTTTAATTTTTGCCATTTTGTTCTGCCTTCCTTTGAATCCTTTCTTTAATTATTCTATACCACTATTTCTTCTTCCTCTCTTGTCCTGCAGCGAATTAGCCATGGTGAATTGCCGTATATCTCTATCTTATTTGACTTCTATGCTCCCCAATTCCGAAGGACTCATGGCAGCTTGGAGCAGTATAAAAATTACAATTAAAAAAGAAGTCAAGGAAAAAAAAACCCTAATTTCTAAAATCTTTATAAAAACTAAAACAATATAATAGCATACATACTAATCATTCAAACCAGTTCGAGCACGTGGACAAGCTAGTGGTTATTTTAGGGCCCCCAGTGCTGCCGGCATAGCCAAGTCTTCGTGGTCTTACAGAAAGCCAGCAAGGCGGGGGCATATGGAACTCGGGGGGGGGGGAGGTGGTTCCATTAACAGCAACAGAGAAGGCCCTCCTCCACCGCCCCGCCATTGTTTTAGCTGATAGGACCTGGAGGAGGCTGATTCTGTGTGCTCTGATTGGTCTATGGGAGGAATGTGGCAAGAGACGGTCCTATAAATAATCTGGCCCTGAGCAATATAGCCTGCCAATGTACCCAATCATTCTGTCCACCTTAGAGACATTCAGGGGGAGTTAGGCTTCTTGCAAGCCTGATTTCCTCTGAATCCACAAGGTCTTAGAGCCAGTTTCCATTTAATCATGGTCAAATATTGTATGATCTGAGCTATTTATTATTCATTAATTAATTAATTAGACTTGTATGCCGCCCCTCTCCACGGACTTGGGACGGCTCACAGCATATACCAAAAACATAACAATACAGTTTATCCAATTAATATACTAAAAAGATTCTTAAAAATTCTAACTTTAAAACATTCATTTGCTTTAAGTTCAATAATCACACTAACGACATTTGTTGGTCAGGGGGACGGTCTAATGTCCCCAGGCAGGGCGGCAAAGATGTGTTTTTAAACTTTCAGAAGGCAAGGAGGGTGGGGGCAGTGCAAATCTCCAGGGGGAGCTGATTCCAGAGGGCCAGGGCCCCCACAGAGAAGGCTCTTCCCCTAGGCCCCACCAGCTGACATTGTTCGACGGGACCCTAAGGAGACTAACTCTGTGGGACTTCACCAGACACTGGGATTTATGCAGCAGAAGGTGGTCTCCGAGATAATCTGGTCTTATGCCATGTATAGTCATAACCAACACTTTGAATTGTGTCTGGAAACCAATCGGCAGCCAATGCAGTCTGCGGAGTGATGACGAAATATGGGTATGCCTTGGAAGACCCATAACCACTCGTGTGGCTGCATTTTGGATGATTTGAAGTTATGATGGTTTGTTCAACAAATGTTTTGATGGCTTGTTCAACAAATCAAGTCATGGCATCATTTGAGATATATATATAAGATCAAAATGTTATAACTATGATTGGTTGACTTTATTGATCACAAAGAAAAAATATTTATTATTTCTAATCAATGTCACTTTTACATGTTTTTATATAAATCTTTTGGTTTCGATGCCTGTTTAATTTGCAATTAAAAGAATGCAAATGAAAATGTAATTATTTTTAAAGTATGTATTCTGAATGTTTTTTTCCCCCAAAATATACATTTTTATTCACATAAGATGAAACATTCCCTGAAATATTCAGAATTTAGTGCAGTGGAAATTCAATAAAAAGCTGTTCCACAAAGTATATTTGGGAGATGCAGAAATTATGAATAGCCAATATCTGTTTATGGCATTTATGATAGATATTGGGGGAAAAAACACCTAATTATACCTGAAAGTAATTTTGTTACTATTAAAATATCAGGACTGTAGATCTATTGCCATCCACATTCTCTTATTTGTTCAAAAGTATAATTGATCCTATGTTTGCCTAATGTCATAGATATATAATTGATATAAACAACTCACAGAAGTATAGTAATATTTTTCCTTCCTTAATGTTCTGTCGGGCTCCCTGATAGGAGCCTCCCGAAAATTCAAGGATACAAATTTCAGACACACACACGTTTGAAAATTCAAAACATTGTTCTTTATCACAAAAGTCAAAATAAACTAAGCACTCTTTTTGTATTGCAAAGAGTACTCTTCCCAAAGCAACCTGGTAGTCTGTACAATGTCCCTTAAGCAGTCATGAAGTACTAAGCCAGCAGCTGTGGAGAAACTTCACACCCCTTCTTCTTCCAACAAAGGGAGACACACGCTGCTCTGCTTTGGTTTCCAAGGCATGAAAAAGCAACAAAGTCCAGCACACAAGATTCCTGATGAAACTGCAACAGATATTCTTCCACAATGGCCAAACCCACATGCTGCTATTTATAGCAGCAGCCCTAATTACTGGAGCCCCACCCAAAAACAGGTGGCCTCCCTTATTTCCTGTAATATGTTCTTACTTGGTCTCTTCTACGCATAATTCTGCGCTTGCGTGGATCCAAAATGTTATCATCTGAAGCTATAGAAGATAAGGAAGATTGACTGCCTTGGCTGTGTGCCAAGCCCTCCTCTGCCGAGTCACTCACACCTTCTTCTTCGTCCGAGGAAACTAAACTCTGACCTGATTCTGTCGGCAATAACACAGGCCTGTGACATGTTGAATTTTCCCCTGCATCCACCTCCCCATTCCCTGGGGCAGGAGCTGGGCCAGAGCCAACCACAACACTTAATAGAATGTTAGTTAATCATAAATATTATATGTTTAGAACAGTGGTGGGTTGCTCCCAATTTAGCCCAGCTCTGCAAACTGGTAGCTGCCCACCACCCACAATGGGTAGCAACAGGATTTACAACCCACTACTGGTTTAGAAGAATCTCAAATGAATCCAGAAGACCGAAGGCATAGAACCCCAATGCACTCCTACACACACCCAATGACTACTTTGATTATTATTTCACAGAAACCAAAAAGTGGAGATTTTACCTAATAAAGAAATTTGTGGATAAGACCACAAATACCCATATTTATGTAAAATGAGTCAGAAAAGGTTGGATATTTTTCCAGTAAGTCACTTAACTGTTTATATTGTTACAGCAAAACATTTTGTGAAAGGAAACAGCTTATCCCTAAATCATCCTAGCTTTAAAATACCATTCATTCTGGTTATGTTTTAATATTCTAAGATTAATAATTTCAATTAATGATACCACTTGATTCCATTATTTGATCATAAGGCATCTGAAATTAGGGTTGCATTTCAATACAGCATAAAATTATTACACAAAATATTAAAGTATTAAGAATACAAAGGACAGAGTAAGAAAAACTATTTTTTTCATACATTTGAATACAAAATTCTTTTTGTTAAGTCTGGCGACAGCGGATTTGCATCAAACTGCTTTATATATAATGTTTGAAAAATTATATATATACCTCCAAGTATGTATTTAAATTTTAGTTTACGTACGGAGAATTTATGATTGAGGCTATATCAAATTCCAATCATTATTTCAATTCAGATATGTGGGTTTATCTCACACTGAAATTTATTGCATAAATTGTTCTGATTCTGTTTCATTTGATTTGAGTTTGGATCAGTTTGAAGAAGTCTATTTTTAAATCTACAGAAAAAGAATCCAAAATGACAAAATAAATAAGAAGCACTTGGAAAAGTTTGGTTTGATTCAGAAAAGCAATCTAATTGTATCCTTAAGATTTTTATTAATATTGTTTATTTCCTGATTGCTTATTTGACCCCTATGACAATCATTAAGTGTTGTACTTCATGATTCTTGACAAATGTATATTTTCTTTTATATATACTGGCAGCATATGCACCAAAGACAAATTCCTTTTGTGTCCAATCACACTTGGTCAATAAAGAATTCTATTCTATTCCATTCCATTATATTCTCTCCTATCCTATCCTCCCTATCCTACCCTACCCTATCCTATTTACAAATTCTCTATTTGCCTCTTGACAGCCATACAGATTTTATGGTAGCGATGAAAATGAGTGAAAAACAAGACATCTTCCCATAAGATTTCACTCTCCTATTTACCACTATTTATTCAGACTCTCTCATGCCAAGATGAAGTCAAGGTTAATTTCATGATTAACATCTTGAAGCTCAGGGATATTTTATATCTGATGTTTCATTTGACCTATTAAAATTTTATAAAACCACAAAGACATCAAATGCTTAATTATGTCTGACGCATCACTTTAATTGATGAAGTGATCCAGGATAGCTTTGCCTTTATAATAATTGTCTGATGATGTGAATTCTGAGGGGATTTATTTTTCCATTTCTTGGTGTCTTTAAACTTGGTATTTTCTTTTAGCATGTAATGCGTGCTTTATTTCTTCTAAAAGCCTTGGTTAATTATCTGCTTCTGTAGATCCTATTTTGAGAAAAATAATCTTGGTTCCTTAGTTTACCTCAGTTTAACCTCTTTTGTTCTGTTATTGTTATATTAAAGCAGCAGGTTGAAAGCCCTATGGGAGCTTAGACTTTATGAGTATCAATATCTTTCTGCGCCAGCTCAGGAAGCTCAGACTGCCCAAGGAGCTGCTGATACAGTTCTACAGAGGAATCATTGAGTCTGTCATCTGCACCTCTTTAACTGTCTGGTTTGGTGCTGCAACCCAACAAGACCGATACAGACTTCAGAGGATAATCAGAACTGCAGAAAAAAACAATTGCTGCCAACCTGCCTTCCATTGAGGACCTGTATACTGCACGAGTCAAAAAGAAGGTGGTGACAATATTTACTGACCACTCACATCCTGGACACAAATTGTTTCAACTCCTACCCTCAAAACGTCGCTACAGAGCACTGCACACCAAGACAACTAGACACAAGAATTTTTTTCCGAACGCCATCACTCTACTAAACAAATAATTCCCTCAACACTGTCAGACTTTCTACTAAATCTGCAATTCTATTCTACTAGTTTTTCTCATCATTCCTTTCACCCATTTCCTCCCATGTTGACTGTATGACTGTAACTTGTTGCTTATATCCTAAGATTTTTATTAATATTGCTTCTTCGTTGCTTATTTGACCCCTATGACAATCATTAAGTGTTGTACCACATGATTCTTGACAAATGTATATTTTATTTTATGTACGCTGAGAGCATATGCACCAAGACAAATTCCTTGTGTGTCCAATCACACTTGGCCAATAAAAATTCTATTCTATTCTATTCTATTACAATCAAAATTAACATCAGAATCAAATAAATATCATGAAATCACCATATTAGAATGTGACATTACCACACAAGAGCAAAAGAGGCTGAGCTTGTATTATGATACAAGATTCATTTCATCATTTGTCCCTTCCTAATGTATGTCTACGGGTATCACTGTCAAATTTCTCCAATATACAATTATTCTTTTGAAAGAATTCAGCATATGTCTAATTTTCTGCAACAAACTCCATCATCTGTTTTTATTTTAAAAACGGTTCATTTTAAAATCCAATAAGTACATCCCCAAATTAGGTATATAATAACTAAATATCACTACCTGTCCTAACTGCTCTTAAATGAGAATGAAAAAAGTAATTAGAGTTATTAGCAAAAGAACAGACTGTAACATATATATACATTGGAAAAATGATCCCTGGCTGTAATGTTGTTACCTCTTACCAGCAATCTGGAGAGTGGCGAGGAGACAAAGAGACAGCTAGACAGTAATTTAATACAAGGGCAACCAATATTTCAGGCATATTGTTATCAAAATAAAGTCTGACAATTGAACTGTGTAGCTGATTTTTAAAAATTAGATTACTCAAACTAATCTATTTTAATGATCTGAGGTACTGGAAGTAAAGCCCATTTACCTGCCTGAATAACCAGGGAGAGGGGTTTTATTCCCAGAGTAATACAAAGATTATGAAGGTCGAGTTAATACAGGTATTCCATCAGCAGTGGGTTGATCCCAGTTTGGCCCAGTTCTAAGAACGAGTAGTGGCGGCAGCAATAAGCTCCGCCCACCCACCCATCTGGGATACTTCTGCACATGCACGAACTGGTACTAAAGGGTTTTAGAATCCACTACTGTATTCCATCTATAAAAGTCTCATTCAACTTTCAACAATAGCTAGAGAGATAATTATACAGCTCAGGCATGGACCCAAGGATACTATTCTGGGATTGACTTTGCATAGGGACATAAAAGACATGCTAGAAGTGATAGCAATAGCAATAGCACTTAGACTTATATACCGCTTCACTTATATACTTCTTTACAGCCCTCTCTAAGCGGTTTACAGAGTCAGAATATCGCCCCCAACAATCTGGTCTTCATTTTACCCACCTCGGAAGGCTGGGAAGCTGAGTCAACCTTGAGTTGGCGGTGAGGTTTGAACTGCTGAACTACAGGTAGAAGTTAGCTGAAGTAGCCTGCAGTGCTGCACTCCAAACTTATTGCATTGTTGGGGGCAATAAGCTGATTCTGTAAACTGCTTAGAGAGGGCTGTAAAAGCACTATGAAGCAGTATATAAATCTAAACGCTAGCTATATGCTAATGCTATCTTAGCTCTCCAGATGCTACAATTGATTTAAAATGCAACAACTTATCCAACAATTCAGGTTTATTCCTGCTAAAATCAGTAGGACACAGAAAGATGTCCCTAGTTTTGGTTTAATTGTGCTCACTGCTGTTGAATCATTTTACCATTTATTTAATAATACTCTATTTCCTAGGTATTCAGCTACATATTCAGCTATAAAATTTCATGCTGATTCTCTCTTGCTAACTTGCGTAAGAGGTATTTTCACCCAGAGGGCTTGTGCATCCTGATGTAAATACCAGGAGCTTTCAAAGTTAGATCATATAGATGAAAAGCAATACATTTTTAATAGTAATGCCTACAACAGAAATTTTCTTCCTACTACGTTTGTTGCTTTCTGCTAAGCTAGAAGCAAAAGCCATCCTACATTAAAGAAATATCAACAGTTTGTCATATAGATTGATCTCTGTTGTTTTTTGTTTTCTTTTGGTTGGGTTTTTTTTTTTTTGTCTTTTTGAGCTGGAGGCACTGAGGGATTAGAAGAGAGCTGTCAAGCTAAAGCTCAGTTCAGATAAGAAAATGATAGAAGATTCCTCAGTTCAGGAATTAGGTCTTTCTTTGAAAGTTAGAACACTATCTCTGAAGGAACAGGTATATAACTGGAGGGGTCTACTTAATTCCATAGTGTGATAAGGAGCCCCTCTCTCCATTTCAGCTGGTACATCAGCTGCAACTCTAGCCTAGCCTGAAGGATATGTGTCTTAACAACATTATAAATGAATTAATAACATTACAAGGTGGGAATAGGAATGGATTTCCAGAGAACAAAATTGAAGACCACAGGAACCAGGAGCACTACTCAGGTCACCCCAAGGACACAGATAAATGTCCAAGTGTGCTTCAACAATCCTCTAAAAGGATGCAAAAGACCAGATGTCTGCAAGGAGTATAAATCCTTCCATTCCCGAAATCCTGTCAGAAGTTTCTTGGATGACAAGTGAAACATCTTCAAAGAAAAATACAAAAAAGTCCTGAAAAAGCATCTCTGGGACATCATTTGACATCCTTGAAATTTGCTGAAGGTGTCACCAACTTTATGGAAGGCTATCCATGAAAATGTTCTGTAAACATTTATAGAATACTGTTGTCTGGTTGTTAATCAGGGTAGCCAACCCATAAGCCCACTCCTAAAAGCTCTGCATGGCTTCCTAAGAGCTGCTAGGCCCAATCTAAGTGTTCTGTCCAGCTTGGTCAATTAGCAGCAGTTAAGCCGCAATGAATAGTTATGGGCGAACCAAACCCACACAATTTGGGTCCTTACTGAATTTTGTGGTGTTTGGTATGCTGAACACAAACCCGAAATTTTTTCAAACTTCGGGCAAAGTTCGGGGTCGTGTTCGGCGTTTGGAGCTTTGATGTCACCGGCAGGTTGCTAAGGACGCCAAGGTGATCACTTCCTGGATTCCATGGAATCCAGGAAGTGATCACCTTGGCATCCCTAGCAACCTGCTGGTGACGTCAAAGCTCCGCCCCGGAATCTCTTCATGGGAGGGATTCCCCATTCGGGTTCAGGTTCAGTTTGGCCGAATTTTGCGTAAAGTTCGTCCAAACTTGCCGAACCCGAACACCGTTGGGTTCGCCCATCACTAGCAATGAAGACTCAGAATCCAAAGTAATATGTACAATAGTCTATTTACAGAACACCATTCTGAAAACGGTGAGGAAATAAAAGGAATAATACTTTGTCTGCCAAGAATACGTTATCAGTCCAATTGATAATGAATGTCCAAAATAAAGTCTTAAATTAGTCATTAATTCTCGGTGTGAACAGATACTCACAAATGTTTCTCAAGACTAAATTTTGCAGGGTTGCAGACAGAAAACACTTTGGCTGTTAGCTCTTTCTCTACTCAGAAAGGAATGTTGCAGTTCTGCAACGACTTTCCCTTTTTCATCCCCTTTTATGCTACCTGTGATGATGTGGTCTCCGTTGCCAGAAATACTCCTGTCTCCCTCGCATTCTTCTGACTCTCGCATCTAAAATGGGGTCCACCATATCCCCCTCCTCCTCTGATACCCTTATAGCTAGGGTATCTGCAGCCTCCGAAATATCCCCAGGCCACAACTCCCTCCTACTTTCACTGTCCGACTCCTCTGATAAACACACTGGCCTATGACTCCCAGAAGGACCCAGTTAATTCTCCTGAAAGTCTGTGACCAGTGGAGCCAGACATGAGCCAACCACAAACTAAGGATTTTATGCTAGCCAATAAAACCTGACATGGCCTTGACCCAAGTACTTTAAAAAAATTCTTAATATCTTTCAGCTCAGGTGCTAGGATCAGCTGGAGAGACCCTACCTATGATCATGTAGTTAAGCTCAATTGCTATGACAACACGTCCTCTGCTGTCTTTCTCAAACCAGTTTTAGATCATTTTTTCTGAGCACGCAAACCTCTTTATGTAAACCAGTGAATTACTAACACCACATCATGGTTTCCAAATTTTAAAAAGTATTCAATTTATCATGCTTCAATAGTTTGGAGTGCTGATATAAAAATGTTTCCCATGAACCGAGACCATGTTTCTGCGGACAAGAGGTTGTTGAAACTGCAGCTCATGACCTGCTATATATTGTACTCTCTCTAAGGGCTTAACGGTCCATCTTACAACACTTTAATCTGGTAAAATAGCCAGGAAATTGTGTTCTTTTTTATGTACAGGTTGTTATCTGATCAATGATTTAGTTCCCCTGATTTCCCTAGCTAAAGGTTATTATACTGCCTATACAAGTAGATGGACTTTCATTATCCCCTGACAAAACCATGAATTGTGATATTTTATCTTGTTTTGTTTTGATTTTATGTTTATGTTTAATTTTTCAATTCAATTTCAATTCAATTTATTAGATTTGTATGCCGCCCCTCTCCGAAGACTCGTTAATTTTGTTAATTTGTTTGCAATAATAAAAATATTATTCATTTAGATCAGTGTTAACTAGTGCTGGGGAATTCTGGATACTGAATAATAATAATAATAATAATAATAATAGAGATGTGATAATTATACAGGTCTACAAAAATATTTTTTGTAATCATCGCAGTTGACTTTGTATTTTCGGTTCTGATTTTTTGTTCTGATTTCAAAAATATATAAAGTATAGAAATAGTATAGTATAGAAATATACTGGCAACATTAAAAAAACAGTAATACATTGAATACATTGAAAATAGTAATACAATGAAAATGTAGAAATAATGTAATAACAAAAATACTTCTATATCAGAAACTTTATGTGATAGAGCAAAACGAAGAATATTTTTGGAATCAGCACATCAAACTCCATAAAACAGACATATTACCTTTGCCGATGATTTTTTAAATGT
Source organism: Erythrolamprus reginae (assembly GCF_031021105.1). Taxonomy (NCBI): domain Eukaryota; kingdom Metazoa; phylum Chordata; class Lepidosauria; order Squamata; family Dipsadidae; genus Erythrolamprus; species Erythrolamprus reginae. The sequence goes on along the minus strand of NC_091956.1, from coordinate 26,224,258 downwards.
TGACCAGTGTTATAGAAGTACTGGGGTACTCTGGGATTTGAAGCCCATACATCTTTCTGAGGTTCTTTTAAATAATAAATAATAATTTAAATAATAAATAATATTCTAGCTCCTTTCACTGAGCTAGAATAACAATAATTTCTGGCCAGTCAAGAATTTTCAAAATGAACCCAGTTTTATTTTTATTTTTATTGTTTTATGAAGATTGTTTAAAATGATTTTACTCCTTTCTTGTTACACATCTTGGGGAAATAAGTAAATAAATTATTATTATTAATAGAGCCAGAGTGGCACAGTGGTTAGAACACAGTATTACAAGTTAATTCTGCTGACTGCCAGCAGTTTTGAGTCTCACTGGCTCAAGATTGACTCAGCCTTCCATTCTTCCGAGATCAATAAAATGAGGACCCAGATTGTTGGGGGCAATATGCTGACTCTGTAAACCACTTAGAGGTGACTGTAAAGCACTTTGAAGCAACATAGACGTCTAAGTGCTAATGCTCTCGCTAATAATAATTCTGAAATGCTGATTTGGGGATTCTGGGAATTGTAGTCCATAAATCATAAAATAGCCATGGTTCCTTACCACTCACATAAAGCTTCAATGCCTGTTTTACGGCTGAATTTTCATTTGGATTCAGTTGAGACTGGATCTGAGAAAAAATAATATCTAATTGAATATAATTCTATTTCTACAATTTAAATAATTAGCAAAAGCTAAAAGCGGAATCCCAGTCTTTGGGCATTAATCCATATTACGAATTGGCTGAGTCAGGTAGAGTCCTTCGGGAGTTTGGTGGCATAGAAATACAATGAATTAAATTAAATGATCAAAGATGCATTAGACAGAACACTGTCTTTGAGCATGGAGTCCAGTAGCTGTAGGAATGTAGTATATCTTAAACCTTACCATGTGGATAAGAGCTTTCTTCTCTTATGTCAAATATTCTAAGCAATTTGTGTATGCGCAGAACTTGTGTACCTTAAATTCAAATGCTGGCATCAAGGGATATATAGTGTGGTTACCTTTTCTGTTAAGAGCATTTCTTTGAAATGAAAGATTTCCTGGTGAATTCATTATCAGCCTTCAGTCCCACCCCTTGCAGTTGCTCTATACAATAACAGGATTACTTCTCAAGAGTTGGCTGGATTGTGAGGAAAAATAAGTGCACTCAGTCAGAAAGCAGCACTGCTAGAACCAAGGTAAGAAAACCATCTTCCTTCTTCATAGGTAGTGATAATGAGCTGTTGAAATCCAAGCAATGTTTGTTGAAAGATGTATATCATGAGCAGCCACTTAACTGTAGTGAAATAGAAAGAAAAAGAATAAACTAGAGCAGCTCATTTGTAAAGATAAACAACTGATTGTGGATAAATTGATGGTTTTCTAATTTAATCAAAAATAATTTAAAACAAGTAACAAGTTGGGCATTCATAAATACAGCATTCATAATTAAAACTACTTCTATTATCGGTATTTTTCTGTGTGTGAGGATGTGATTTGAAACAAAAGATTTGAGTTTGTGAGCTATTCTTCAAAACTGCCTATTCCAAATATCAGCGAAGATTATGTAACTTGTATGTAATTTTCAACTGGGTAACCTTTTCATAATTTTAGTTTGAGATGTTTAAAATATATATTTTTTGATTCTCGGTTAAGTAATGGACTGAGAACCCAGCATCTTTCTAATAAACTAAATGAGTTAAGTTTAATAAGCTAATGGCATAGCAGCAGTTGCAAAATCCAGCTAATCAGTAAAGTGACAAATGGAACAATCTGTGCTCTTCGGGGTGAAGAGTTAATTGAATGAGCAGACTTTTTTTTTAACATCCTAATGGATACCTTCATTTCAATCATCTTTAAAGTAATAGATACCCATACTTAATTTAAAGTCTCTATGTTTTTCAGCCAGTTGCTTTTAGCTGGGGCAAAGGTCTCCGATATTTATATTTTGAAGATTAAAATTGCCAATATGATGTAGAAAGCATATATGTACGTATTACTGTAAACAGATCTTATTAACCTGTGCTTGGAATTACAGTGACATTCAAGAAGTAGAAGCATTAAGTAAAAAGTCAAGAGCTGTAATAGAGCTGTATAGTTAGTCCCATTTTCTAAAGTTTCAATATTCAGTATATAGAGAAAATAATGTTATTTATTTATTTATTTGTTTGTTTGTTTGTTTGTTTGTTTACTTACTTACGTACGTACATACGTACATGTGTGTGTGTATTTGTTTGTTTGTTTGTTTGTTTATTTATTTATTTATTTATTTATTTATTTAGTTAGTTAGTTAGTTATTTAGTTATTTAGTTATTTAGTTATTTAGTTATTTAGTTATTTAGTTATTTAGTTATTTAGTTATTTAGTTATTTAGTTATTTAGTTATTTAGTTATTTAGTTAGTTATTTATTTAGTCCAGTACATAATACACATTGAAGAGAAAGATATGTAATATTCAAAGATCCCCTCAATTGTGGATTAGATGAACTACTTTCAGAAGAATATTGTAAAGATAAAATGTACCACCATAAAGCATGTTAAGAAACAAAAGAATGGCATAAATATAAGAATACTTATGTTTAAAAGGCAGTTAAATATTTCTAAATATTGTTGGTTTCATTGAAAGAAATGGTTTGTTATTGAAGTCAGCAACTTCGGTCTATAGCATAATTCAATGGATTATTCTTCAATCCTTTGACATTTTAGGTATATAATAAAAGTCAAACACATATACAGTATAAGAGTATCTTTGGTCTTAAATCTGGGATTGAAATGTATGAAAGACCCTTAATACAACAATGAGTAGCATGAAGTCAGACAAATAAGATAAAATAGTATTGAAAGGATAAAACAGCTGAAAGGTGGACTAAGAATCCAAATCTGAAATCATTACCATCAGGAGAATCCATATTTCCATTGTTCAATTTCCCACATACATATCATGAAGAAAAAATTACAAATAAATGGAGGTAATTTGGAACAGCATTCATTTCCTCAGGGAGGATGAACTAGTTTGAGCCTATTCTTTTATGATTCTCCATGAAAATCCATTCTTAATTCTCTGCTGTCCCCAGAGACAGAGATAGTTGGACTGTATTTAGGCATGTCTCTTTAAGATATTGCATTAGGAGAAATGTAGTGAAATTGCACTCTGGGTAATGTAGTTCTACATGTGACCACATTTATGTATTCCTATTGGCTCTGACTCGGGATGAGGGGTAATTGGAGAGAACATTCCAGAGGGTCTTTGTCTTCACTCTTTCACTAAGCCAGCCAGCATGTAGATGCTCCACCTAGAGCCTGGGTCAATTCAACCTCTTTTTACCTGCACAATGGGAAAGATTATACTGCAGAAGAATTATGCTTTGCAGGGTTCTGCCCTCTAAGACTAAAACTAGAAAAAAGGTCATAATGGTTTCCTACCAGAATGATAAATGATGCCACACCAGTAGTAAAAGTTGAGCTGCGTGTGCAGCTTTGGGTCTCTGGCATGTGCACATGTGTGTCCCAGCATGTTTTTGCTTCTGCACATGTGCAAGAAATAAAATGTCATGAAGGGGGATGTGCGTGCACAAATTTTGGTGGGTTTTTTGCTCCTGCGCATGCGCGGAAGCAAAAAAAAAGCTCAAATCTCACGCAAGCACATCCCCTCACAAGATTTTACTTCCTGTGCATGCACAGTATCAAAAACACTGGGACACAGGTATGCGTGTGCCAGAGATCTGAAGCTGTGAGCACAGCGCACCAGTTGTAGCAGTAAATGAAATCTGCCCGTGAAAAAGGTTTATGCAAAATAATGGAGAATGATGCAGTAATGACCTCAAGTCCCAATTGCAGTATCAGGAAGGGCAAGAAAAGGAGAGGCCTTCTGGATGGAGAAAAATAATTATAATTAGTTAGCTATTGCCAGTTAATAGAAATTATCTCTTAATATCAGCCACTATCTTGTTCCAGAAAAGGCGGGGAGAAACCTCTGTGGGGCCTCTCTAGGAATCTACTGGGAGGAAACAGGACCGTAAAAGGCAGGGAGAAACCTCCATGGGGCCTGTCTAGGAATCTCCTGGGAGGAAACAGGGCCTCCACCCTCCCTGTGGTTTTCCCACTTGTACGCATTATTTGCTTTTACATTGATTCCTATGGGAAAAATTGCTTCTTCTTACAAACCTTTCTACTTAAGAACCTGGTCACAGAACGAATTAAGTTTGTAAGTAGAGGTACCACTGTATATACTTATACACACACATTTTTCTTTTCTAAAAAAAATCTGTGCATCTTTTCCAATGACTTTATCATCACACGATGCATCCAAGGTATTGAACCTTTCGCTTCATTTTTAGTGCTTCCATGAATAAATGTGATTTTTCTTCATCTAATTGATAACATTGAGAACATCTTGTGCAATATATTCTCAATTTTCTCTAGCAATACAGGTTGAAGGCATCTGTTTTACTTTGTCAATTTTTCTTACGGCTTAACTTTCACAGCCATATGTTTGCGACTGGGAAAGGCATTACCTTGGCTATATGTAGCTCTTTATTGTTTTGTCATTTGAAAGAATATTTTGAAAAGTATATTTTGCACTTGCTTTCTGCAATGATATAGTGTTATAGTCCATTGTATTATCTTGCATTGCTCTCCTTCATTTGTAAACCAGACTTGATGTTGGCACATTTCTACAGCAAAGGGCTGTAGTAACATGCACATTTTACCACTGTTGTTAAATCGATGACTCCTTACACATACCAAGATGTCATTTATTTATCACATCTTTCTGCTAAAAGTGTTTAACAAATTATCTTTAATTATGACTCTGAGAATAGGTAAGAGAAAGCCTTGGCTTTGTTTGGCAGCCATATGCCATATTTTATGTTTTTGAGGAGAGGGGTATCAGCGTCAGGTTGATCAATGGTGCAAAGTGGTAAGATTATCTTTGTATTTGTATTTGTTTGTCAAGTAAGTACAGTAAGACCTCACCTATCGCTGGTGTTACGTTCCAGACCCGGCCGCGACAGGTGAAATCCGCGATGGGGAATTTATCGACTGATAGTACTTATTTAAGTATTTATATTGTAATTGTTTGGTAAGTTTTCATTGTTTTAAGTGTTTATAAATCCTTCCCGCACAGTATTTATTTTAGATACAGTATTTAAATACAGTATTTACAATTTTAGATATATTTTTTTTGAAAAACCTGCTGATCGAGTTCCGCGGGCTGTTTAAATCTGCCGATCGACTTCCTCAGAAACCCGCGAACCAGCAAAGATCCGCAAATGATTTTTCTCATTAATATTTCTTGAAAACCCGCGATGAAGTGAAGCCGCAGTAGGTGAAGCGCGGTATAGCGAGGGACTACTGTATTGGTAGTATACAAAGATGTAACAATGTTTATATACATGATACTAGTAAGAAAGAAACATTAGAAGAGGGGATGGAAGGCATTCTAGGGAATCTATGCACACCCTTTCTGACCACTTACATACTTACCTACCTACCTATCTATCTATCTATCTATCTATCTATTTAACTTCTATGCAGCCCAATCACGAAAGAATCAGTAGAAGTCAACAGTGATTAGTCTAAAGGTAAAGTTTTGGGGGCTAGGTGATGAAACTACAGAATCAGGTAGCGAGTTCCATGCAGCAACTACTCAGTTATTAAAGTCATATTTCCTGCAGTCAAGTTTAGAGCAGTTTACTTTAAGTTTGTATCTGTTCATATGTTGCTGTTGTTGAAGCCGAAGTAGTCATTGACAGGAAGGACGTTGTAGCAGATGATTTTATGGGCTATGCTTAGGTCATGTTTAAGGTGATGTGGTTCTAAGCTTTCTAAACCTATGATTGTAAGTCTAGTTGCGTAGGGTATTCTGTTGCAAGTGGAAGAGTGGAGGGCTCTTCTAGTAAATTATCTCTGGACATTTTTTACAGTGTTTATGTCTGAAATGCAGTGTGGGTTCCAGACTGATGAGCTGTATTCAAGGATTGGTCTGGCAAAAGTTTTGTGTGCTCCGGTTAGTAGTGTGAAATTACCGGAACAGAAACTACATAGGATTAGGTTAACAACTCTTGAAGCTTTTTTGGCGATGTTGTTGCAGTGGCCTTTGGCACTTAGGTCATTTTATATGAGCATTCCAAGGTCTTTTACGGAGTGAGGGTTCTATCCATCTGTCTCTCAGTCTCTCTCTCTCTGTCTCTCTCTCTTTCTCTCTCTCTCTCCATCTATCTATTTATCTATCTACCTACCTACCTACCTACCTACCCTACTTACCCTACCTACCCTACCTACCCTACTTACCCTACCTACCTTACCTACCCTACCTACCCTACCTACCCTACCTACCCTACCTACCCTACCTACCCTACCTACCCTACCTACCTACCTACCTACCTACCTATCTATCTATCTATCTATCTATCTATCTATCTATCTATCTACCTGTCTTCTTGATGAACTAATTTCTTTCTTTTTCACCCATCCAAAGCCTCTTTCAGACCACCGCATAGCTTTTCTGGGTTGTTGTTTTTCTTTTTTTCAAGATAATGGGAAATTTTACCATCAGAATTCAAAACTGTAATCTTAACGATTTTTGTAAGTGAGAGTGCAAAGTTCAGAGGCCACATGTGGTCAAGATCTCAGGTTGCCCATTTCTGGCCCTGAGGAATTTAAAACTAGAACTGGCTTTGATGTGTAGTATCAATCATGGACCTACATAAAGAGGTTTGCAATACAAATATTTTTTAAAAAATATTAAAACAATAGTTACACAAAAGTAAAAACATAAAAATGCATTTAAAAAGCATAAGTGTGTGTACAGACACATATGCATATACATATATACATATAATAGATAATAAGAACAGTAACAGAGTTGGAAGGGACATTGGAGGTCATCTAGTCCAAACCCCTGCTCATGCAGGAAACCTATACTAGGGATTTGAGCTGATGAACTCCCAACCTTTCTGATTGACAAGCTCAGTGCTTTAGCTCAGTGCCTAGCCACTAAACCACCTAGTCAGTATAGATAAACAGTTTAGATTATGGATAGATTGCAAAGGGGAAAAACCAGTCCAATCTATCAAAAACAGCACCACAAAAAACAGATTAGGAACACAAGTTAAAATAGGGAAGAAAATAGTAAGTGAACACCTGTCTACCCTAGACACCTGTCTACCCTAACTACAGATCTATCAACCTGATCTTAATACAAGGGAAGTTTCTGGAAAAGATAATCAAGCAACAAATCAATGAACACTTAGAAGCAAACAAAGTAATTACCAAAAGCCAACATGGGTTTGTCAAAAACAGATCATGCCAGACTAATCTTATTGCATTCTTTAACTAAATGACAGAATTAGTGGACTAGAGAAATGCTGTCGATATAATTTACTTGGACTTCAGTAAGGCATTTGATAAAGTAGACCACAACCCACTACTATATAAAGTAGAAAAATGTGGGTTAGACAACACCACTACCAGATGGATTCAAAACTGGCTAACCAACCGCACTCAATCTGTAGTGGTCAATGGAACTGCATCTATATGGAGGGAAGTATGCAGGGGAGTATCCCAAGGCTCTGTTTTAGGCCCAGTACTCATCAATTACTTGAATGAGGAGATAGATGTGGAACTCATCAAATTTGCAGACAACACCAAATTGACAGGAATAGCCAACACTCCAGAAAATAGGCTCAAGATACAGAAGGATCTTGACAGAAATACAATGGTGAAAAAAGTAAGGTTCTACATTTAGGAAAGAAAAACAAAATGTGCAGGTACAGTATATGTATCTTGCTCAACAGCAGTAACTGTTAGAGGGACCTTGGAGTCTTAGTGGACAACCATTTAAATATGAGTCAGCAATGTGCAGCAGCTGCCAAAAATGCCAACACAGTTCTAGCCTACATTAACAGAGGGATAGAATCAATAATGGGCAGCCAAAATTTTTACTACTACACTGTGGGTGTGGCTTATTTTGTGGGTGTGGCTTGATGGCCATGTGACTGGGTAGGAGTGGCTTGCCCATCATGTAACCAGGTGGGAGTGGCTTGAACGATCATCATCGTTCAAGTGAACTGTTAAGTCCTCGACTTACAACCTTACCAGTGTCGCTTGCTGGGGTGAGAATTTGCTTCGTGTTTCCTGCACTCTCCTTCCTGGGTGGCCTGCCCACCTCAGGCTAGGTAACTGGGTGAACAGGTGCTGACAGAAGCATAAATGCTGCCAGCGCCACTTCCACCCACTCCTTCTGCTTGCATCTCTGGTGGGAGGTGGCCACGTGAGGCTGGAGGGGAGACAGGCAGGAGAGAGGGAAGCTCGTCTGAAGCCAGGAAGAAGGAAAGAGGAAAAAAGCAAGAAGCGCAGATGCAGCAACAGGGAAAAAAGGAGAGCCGAGACGAGACCTGTAATCCAGGAAGCGACAGCTGCGCACACATCTTTACTTCCGCCAGTGGAACTGCATTCCACCCTGACCTGCCTGCTACCCACCCCTGGATAGAATCAAGATCACGTGAAGTGTTTTAATACCACTTTATAATGCCTTGGTAAGGACACACTTAGAATACTGCATTCAGTTTTGGTCACGATAATGTAAAAAGAATGTTGAGACTCTAGAAAGAGTGCAGAGAAGAGCAGCAACGATGATTAGGGGACTGGAGGCTAAAACATATGAAGAACAGTTGCAGGAGCTGGGTATGTCTAATTTAATGAAAAGAAGGACTAGGCGAGACATGATTGCAGGGTTCCAATATCTCAGGGGCTGCCACAAAGAAGAGGGAGTCAAGCTATTCTCCAAAGCATCTGAGGGTAGAACAAGAAACAATGGGTGGAAACTAATCAAGCAACTTAGAATGAAGGAGAGATTTCCTGACAGTTAGAACAATTAATCAGTGGAACAGTTTGTCTCCAGAAGTTGTGAATGCTCCAACACTAGAAGTTTTTAAGAAGATGTTGGATAACCATTTGTCTGAAGTGGTGTAGATTTTCCTGCTTAAGCGGGGATTGGACCCTGAAATAAGCGCTTGGCCTTATTTTGGGGGGCGCATGGAGCACGACGGGGCTCCTCTTGTTATCTTACCTGATTTCCAGCTCTGTCTCCCTAACGCTAACTGGAGGAAAGGACTGAGACATGCCTTTATTTATTTATTTATTTCCACGGAGGACTTATTTTTGGGGAGGGCTTATTTTGGGGAAAGGGTTTATTTTTGGAGGAGAGCTTATTTTGGGGCGGTGTCTTCTTTTCAGGGAAACACAGTACATAAAAAAGGAATTTGTTTATGTTTAAATTGTATTTACATAGAAAGAGCTCTCCATTTTATTTATTTATTTGAAACAAATTTAATAAATAGATTTACATAAAAATTCCTTTCTGTTATCAGCCCCTAGTTTTATTCCACATGATCCTGGCCTTTCTCCACAGATTTTAGGGGTGTCATTTAAGTCCCCATTTATCTTGTCAGCAACCCATGAAATAGATTAGGTGAGTGTTAGCAGCTCACCGAAGGTCAACAAATAATCTTTTTGGCAGAGTAGACATTTGAACTGAGGTGTCCATGATAGTAGCCTGATGCTATCTACCATATCACATTGGGTTTCTTTGTATGATGCCTTTGCCAGTTACTTCTGTTGAATTGTCCATGTGTGCGTGTTTAAGTATCTAAAACCTCACCAGTGAAACATGCAAACATCTGCTTGAATTCATCTTTGTCAGAAAATTCATCGCCACAATGGATCTGCTGTGCTGAGTGAGCAACTTCCATATGAAAGTGGAACAGAGGTTGTAAAGAAACTGGAACATATGTTTGAAGGATAGCAAAGGTCAGGAGATAGAAGTAGCAGGAATTTTTTTTGAATAACAGCTAAAGAAACTGAGGTGGACAGATAACTGCTACATGAACAGAAATATTTAACCTCAAACATCTTTACACTCAGGCAGTCAGTGTAGATTACTTATGTATTTTCAAGACTCCTGGCTACCAGCATTATATTTATGCCAGAGGTGCGTTTCTCTTCCCTACTGGTTCAGAAGTGCATGCACGTGTCATATCCATGTACTGAACCTCTGTGCATATGCAGAAGGTAATTTGCGCATCCACAGAAGGTAATTTGTTAGCCGCTGGGAGGCATGGCAAGCTGGCCCTCGCTACATCCTTACATACTCAAGACAGCTCTTGTGGACTGCAAGCAGCCTATGGAGCTGATAGCAGATCCTGTTCAAGAGGAGGGGAAGAGCCTTCTCTGTGGTGGCCCCGGCCCTCTGGAATCCACTCCCCCCGGAGATTAGAACTGCCCCACCATCCTTGTCTTTCGTAAGCTACTCAAGACCCACCTATATCGCCAGGCATGGGGGAACTGAGACACCTTCCCCAGGCTTTTATACTTTATGTTTGGTATGTATGTGTTGTTTGGTTTTAAATGATAGGGTTTTATATGTCTTTTTCTCTTTTAATATTAGATTTGTTCCACTGTAACATTGTTTTTATTATTGTTGTGAGCCGCCCCAGTCTTTGGAGAGGGGCAGCATACAAATCTAATAAATTATTATTACTATTACTATTATTATTACTATTACTATTACCATTACCATTACCATTACCATTACCATTACTATTACTATTATCATTGATATGTCAGCGGTCCAAGTTGCACAGTGAGGAGGATGGCGAGGACTTGGTGCCAGAGACAGATATTATTACTATTATTATTTATTAGATTTGTATGCCGCCCCTCTCCGTAGACTCGGGGCGGCTTACAGCAATTCAGCCAGAGCCTTTGGAAGCTCTAGCAGCTCATAGCAATGATGAGGAAGAAGAGGCTTCTCCTCTTCTTGATGCAAGAGCCTGTAGAACTGTCAAGAGACAGGAATGGTTAATCCAGAGGAGGTCTACTCAGGAGTAAGACTGGGGACTAATTGGCCACTCCCCTAGTCTACTTAAGAACAGTAGAGGCAGCTGAAAGGCTGCAGGCAATAACAGTTTTGATTTGTGTACCTGTCTTGAGTATCTTGTGAATCCCTGTTGCTCTGCTTCGGATTTCTTATCGTGGAAGATTCCTGGGCATTTCGCCAAGCTTTTAGGAATTACGTGAGATAGCAAGAACTAATTGCATTGCTTTGAGTTAAATACTGTTTGAATTTATGCCAGCTGCTAATGAAGATCTTGCTTTTTGCAAGAAAGGCTTGCTTTTTTATTTGTGTGTGTGTCTCCACTGCTAAGCCAGTTATTACTAGTGATTCACTGATTGAATTAAGTTTGTTCAAATGGTGTGTTTGCTATGTTCATAACTGGGGGCAGAGCAACTGCATGCTCGATCAATGACAACCTTATATTTTGCTAGAACTCTTTCATTTAGTCAGAACAAAATATACCTACTGTATTTTTCGGTGTAAAATACGTACCCTTTTCCTCCTTAAAAGAGGCTGATAATTTGGGTGCGTCTTATTTCTCTGAATGTAGCTTTTCTTTTCCAGCCCTAACAATCTTCCCAGCTCTTACCTTGCAGGCTCTTTCATTGTTTCTCTCTGCAAAAAATGTTTTCCAAGCCCTATGCCTTTGCAGGGTTTTTTTCATTACTCTAACTTGCACTGAGTAAGTTTCTTTCCAGCCATAACCAGGTGCTAATGATGTTCCCAGCTCTTACTGGCTTTCAAGGTCTTTCATTGTTACTTTCTGCAAATAAAGTTTTTTTAAAGCCCTAACCAGGGGATAAAATAATGTGCTGAAGCTGACCAGATTAAGGACACTAGCAGATTCTTTTCCCTATTTTCCTCCCCAAAAACTAAGGTGCGTCTTATACTCTGGTGCTTCTAATACATCAAAAAATACGGTGCATGCTCTCATACTGAGAGAAGCTGAAATAAAGCAAGCACAGATAGATGTGTTTACAATTATAGAAACCCTCGTCACTGAAAATAATAATAATCCCAAAATATGTAAATAGCTTCCTTTGTAAATAAAAGCACAAGTTCCCAAGACCGCCTTCTGCTGCATGAATCCCAGCGACCAGTTAGGTCCCACAGAGTGGGTCTTCTCTGGGTCCCATCAACTAAACAATGTCGCTTGGCAGGAACCAGGGGAAGAGCCTTCTCTGTGGTGGCCCCGGCCCTCTGGAACCAACTCCTCCCAGAGATTAGAATTGCTCCCACCCTCCTTGCCTTTCATAAGCTTCTTACAACCCACCTCTGCCGCCAGGCATGGGGGAACTGAAATACTCTTTCCCCCTAGGCCTTTACAATTTTATGCATGGTATGTCTGTCTGTATGTTTGGTTTTACAATAAGGGTTTTTAACTGTTTTAATATTGGATTGTCATATGCTGTTTTACTACTGTTGTTAGCCGCCCCGAGTCTATGGAGAGGGGCAGCATACAAATCCAATCCAATCCAATCCAATCCAATCAAATAAGAATGCTGAGTAAATTAGAATTATTTATTTGTTTGTTTGTTTGTCAAATATATATAAGATAGTAGTAGTTTGTATAAACATAAGTAAAAAAGTAGGACAATTGGACAGTAGGACAGGAACGGTAGGCCCAGTGGTGCACTTATGCACGGCCCTTTACAGACAAATGAGGAGAAGTCGACTGTAGACAGTCTAAGGTTAAAGATTTTGGGGTTTGGAAACGAAACTACAGAGTCAGGTAGTGCATTCCAGGCATTGATAGCACTGTTGCTAAAGTTGTATTTTCTGCAGTTGAGTTTGGAATGGTTTACATTTTGTTTGCATTTATTACATAATCGTGTATTGCTGCGGTTGAAGGTGAAGTAGTCATTAACAGGAAGGTCATTTTTGTATATGATTTTATGAACTACATTTAGATCAGATTGGAGGCAATGTAGTTGTAAATTGTCTAATCCCAGTATTTCAAGTCTGGTGGAGTAAGATATTTTATTGCAAGTGGAGAACTGAAGGACTCTTGTGAAATATTTCTGGACTCTCTCGATTGTATTAATGTGTGCGCTCCAAACAGGTGAGCTGTGGAATAGTGAATGTAAAGTAGAATTCAAATAGTGAGACAATTGGAGCTCTCAACAAGCTAGCAATATTATTCAAGAGGAAACCACCCTCATTAGAATGGAGGGTGGGATATAAAACTTTCATGATGGAATCTGCTTGTTTATACTTTAATTTTCTGAGCTAGACAAAAAAAACCCATAGGATTATAAGTAATTTTACCTGAAGTCCTACTGAAACTATTCATATTTACCTTTAAAATTCAAATATTAAAACCATTTCTGATTCCTATTTTCCTTTTATGTCCTTTCATTTTAACTTGTGTTAAAACGTAAGCACATTAACATTATTTTCCTGTTCAAAAAATGAAAACCAATTCGTTTGATAAGTCTATATCTTGCTTTCACACCACCTGCCTTGGAGCCAAGATAGCTTGGCACAAAGGTGCCATTGGCCAAGAATTCCTAAGATAATTCTTTCTTGACTGATATTAAAGAATTCTGTATGTTTGGGGTTTTTTTCTGTTTCTCGCAACAGCAGAAAAGAAAGTTGCTGTCTAGACCCAAGTTATTGTCATCAACTATTCAGTTGTGTTTGCGCTTGGTTACTCTTGGATCAATGCCCCTCTGTCTCTCACTGCCTCCTTCAAATCTGCTATAGTCATCCCAAGGTCATCCTTTATAGCAGTGTTTCCCAACCTTGCAACTTGAAGATATCTGGACTTCAACTCCCAGAATTCCCCAGCCAGCATTTGCTGGCTGGGCAATTCTGGAAGTTGAAGTCCAAATATCTTCTAGTTGCCAAGTTTGGGAAACACTGCTTTATAGTATCCAGCCAACTAAGACAGCCCCTTCTCCTTTCCCCAAACATCCTTTTTTATTCCCAAGTGATTTAGCTCTCATATCATTACCAAAATATGATATCACAGCTGTTTGGTCAACTTGGCTTCAAGTAATATTTTGGGTGATGTTCAGACTAGGACAGTAATGGCAAACCCTTTTTGGTTCGGCTCCCAAAAGGGACCATGTGTGCATGCTATAATGTGTGTCCCCATGCGTGCCCACACCCATAATGCAATACCCACCCCCTATGCATGTGCACAACCTCTGCATTGCCCCCTCCCCCAGCATGGACACAGGCCTCACTAAAGCTTCGGGACTTCCGGTAGGCCAGTTGCAGTGATGGGATGCCAAAATGTTTACCGCCACACTGTGAGTGTGTTTTATTTTATGGGTGTGGCTTGATGGTCATGTGTCCGTGTAGGAGTGGCTTGCTGGCCATGTGACCAGGTGGGAGTGGCTTGACAATCATGTGACTGGGAGTGGCTTAATGGTCCTGTAACTGGGTGGGAGTGGCTTACCAACCAAGATAAGTTTTCAAATAGGTGCTTGGACTCTTTTTCAGTTGATTAAGCCACATTATTTGCTTTTTATGTGCTTTTTAATATTAGATTTGTTTTCGCTGGAATATTGTTTTTATTATTGTTGTGACTTATTTAAAGCGGATGAAAGTTTGGTGATGACATATGATGTCATCGAGCGGGAAAAACCATGGTATAGGGGAAAAACCTGCGAAGTATTTTGTAATTAATATTTTTGAAAAACCATGGTATAGACTTTTTGCAAAGTTCGAACCCGCGAGAATCAAGGGAACACTGTACACCATTTCAGACAAGTGGCTGTTCAGTCTCTTCTTAAAAACATTTAGTGATAAAACACCCACAACATTTGAAGGCAAGCTGTTCCACCGGTTAATTATTCCCATAGTTAAGAAGTTTCTCCTTAATTCCAGGTTGCTTCTCTCCTTCTCTCCACGATCCCTTGTTTCTTGTTCTTACTATTCCAATGGTCTTATTATCTATCTCCACTCTAATGTGTGTGTTCTTTGCAGTTGCCATTATCTTTATTTTCTTGATGTTAAGGTGTAGACCAAATTTTTCACTTTCATCTTTGACTTTCAGTATTAGCCACCCCCGAACCTCCTTGCTTTCTGCAATGTTGTATCATCTGTATTTCGGCGGCTGTTGATATTCTGTTAGGATACTAAATGTGGTAGTTGGAACATAAAGTGTATGATAAGCCAGAACACACATTTGTAGTTGATTAATTAAAGCGGATTGACTCACGCATGAGGCAATCTATGTCTGATTGGTTCCTCTAAATATAAAGG
Source organism: Erythrolamprus reginae (assembly GCF_031021105.1). NCBI lineage: Eukaryota > Metazoa > Chordata > Lepidosauria > Squamata > Dipsadidae > Erythrolamprus > Erythrolamprus reginae. The sequence continues at coordinate 26,209,142 of NC_091956.1, read as the reverse complement.
GGGGTCCCTTTCCCCCCTCTTTTTTCTTCTGTGGATTCTGTATATTGTTTAATTTACCTCATGATATTTCTCTGTTCCTGACTATCTGTTCCTGACTATCTAGCCGCTCCGAATCCTCGAAGAGGGGACGACATACAAATCTAATATATTATTATTATTATTATTATTATTATTTATTATTATTATGTCAATACAACACAGCAAACAAGATCACTATGCTAGATTTCGTATTTCATCAACAGTTGGGCGCTTCCCAAGCACCTAAGACTGAGTGATGCAGCAGTGAATTATGTTTGCCGATCCCAGTAAGGCGGCCTTTTGCAATTGACAGATGGAGATTTTGTCGATGGTTTTCAAATGTCCGCTGAGATCCTTTGGCACTGCGCCCAGCGTGCCAAGTATCATTATTATTATTATTATTATTATTATTATTATTATTATTATTATTATCTTGAGTGTTAAATATACACTGCTCAATGAAAAATAAAGGGAACACTTAAACAATACAATATAACTCCAAGTAAATCAAACTTCTGTGAAATCAAACTGTCCACTTAGGAAGCAACACTGATTGACAATCTATTTCACAGGCTGTTGTGCACATTCAACTTTGTACAGAACAAAGTATTCAATGAGAATATTTCATTCATTCAGATCTAGGATGTGTTATTTGAGTGTTCCCTTTATTTTTTTTGAGTAGTACAGTGGTCCCCCGATCATTGCGAGGGTTCCGTTCCAGGACCCCTCGCAATGATCGGTTTTTTGTGAAGTAGCGCTGCGGAAGTAAAAACACCATCTGTGCATGCGCAGATGGTGTTTTTACTTCCGCCGCAGCAGCAAGGAGCCGAAGATTGGGGTTTCCCCGCCGCCCACACAAACTCCTCGCTGCTGCCGCACCCGCCGCTTGTCTTGTCCGCCCGCCGCTTGTCCTCCGCCTGCCTGCCCGCGCGCCCACCGCTTGCCCGCCCTTCGCCCGCCCACGCCGTTCGCTCGCGCCGCTTCCCAGCTGAGTCCTGAAGCCAGAAGGCAAAGGCGAACTTCCGTGTTTGGCTTCGGGACTCAGCTGGGAAGCGGCGCTGGGGTTTCCCCACCGCCCACGCGAACTCCTCGCTGCCGCTCGCCCGCCCTTCGCCCGCCCACGCCGTTCGCTCGCGCCGCTTCCCAGCTGAGTCCTGAAGCCAAACGCGGAAGTTCGCTTCAGGACTCAGCTGGGAAGCGGCGCGAGCGAACGGCGTGGGCGGGCGGGCGAAGGGCGGGCGAGCGGCAGGCGCGCGGGCAGGCAGGCGGCGGACAAGCGGCGGGCGGACAAGACAAGTGGCGGGCGCGGCAGCAGCGAGGAGTTTGCGTGGGCGGTGGGGAAACTCCTCGCTGATGCCTGCCGCTCGCCCTCCCGCCAGCAAGAGGGGGAAGACCCAGGGAAGCCGCCCAGCAGCTGATCTGCCTGGTGCCATCTATGCATGCGTGGCCATAGAAAAAAGGGCGCGCATGCGCAGATGGTGTTTTGACTTCCGGGTTGAAAAATCGCCATATAGCCGTTCGCAATGATCGGGATCGCGATACCCGGGGGATCACTGTATATTTACATTTACAAGATCTACAAGTTTGTACCTGTATCTTCAACTTCATCTGGACATACACAATTTAAAAAAAAATCCTACCACCAATTTTATCCCTTTTTTATTTGAAGTTTAGCTTTTAAAGACACAATTTTTAGTTATTCATAAATACAATATTCAATGCTTGGAGCTAACCCAGCCTTCTAAGAATTGCACCGATATATATGATGAAAATACCAGACAAGTATTCATGATAAGCTGCCAGAAATTCTGATCTCTCCACGCCAAATGTTTTTCCTTTCCCTCTGAATCCAGTTTAAATAAATGTTCTATGTCAGTTTTATTTTTGGTATCCAGGACTTCAAGGAATAACTGTTTCAGAGGGGGGGGGGAAACCATCCCAGAATAATTAGAAACAACATTTTGGACAAGGAGGCCATAAAAATCATGGGGCCTAATCTACCAAACATGATGAATAGAACTATTTTAAGATCCATTAATTTACCTGGAACTTATTGTTCCAAGTACAGAGAGGGAGCTGGAAATATGTTAAAACTGAAATTTATGCATGTTAAAATTAATAAAATTTAAGTACGTATAGCCAATAGACTTTGGGGGTAAAAGATAATATTATATAAAATTTATACATGGGAAAGCACAATAGATTTTTGACAGTCTAAATAGCTTTTTTAAAATAAATATTAAAAGATCACAATTTTTTCTAAAATGTGAATGAAACATTAAATTGTGGTATTATTCTTTTTTTTAAAAAAAAAAACCCACTGAATTGAACAATTTAAATTAGTTGCTTTACTTTTTGGTTCACAGAAATAGCCTTGCAGGAACAGCATACATCTTCACTAAGAGTCATTCCATGTCAAGTGGTCCCCACCTTACCATCTCAGATTTTGATGAAATTTGGCATGTAGTTTCTTTATGGTATCAAACTATGCTGTATAAAATTTTAGTTCGAAGGACTAAAAATTGGGAGTTCTAGGAGACTTCAAATAAAGGGTTGCAAAATGCTGAGTTAGCAAAACTGACACTTTGGGCCAACTTCCAGAAGCTGTAAACGTGGCAGTTTCAGTAGTATGTTGGAGATATTTGGAGAACCTGCACACCTTGTAAGGATTTATAAACTTGCAAACCCCCATGTACCTAGTCCTTTTACTTTTTACGTGGTTCAGGCTCAAACTTTGCAAAAAAAGAAACCCTCACAAATGAATTTACAGCAATCTTCAGGCTGCTGTAGCTTCAAGACTACTTGGCTTTCAGGTTGATTTTTGGCAGGTGTACTCAGTACACAGCTGCAACAAGGACTTCCAATTTGCAGCACTTTCCTTCAAGTTGTTGAAAAAATATAACAGTTCAAAGTTGGTATTTAATGGATTTTTGCCAGATTTTGGCTATATTTAATGCCCTGTTTGATCCTGTGGGACAGCTTCAATCCTCTTCAATTTAGCACCATTAAAAATAGCAGATTCTCTTCTTTAAGAATATATTGTTTTCATTTTGGTGTCTCTTCATATAAGGATTGAAAAAATGTCCTCAACTGTTTGCGGACAGACTGTGATTTCTGCACTGTACTTACATCATATAAAAGAAACAATACAAAATTACCTAAATCCAATTATTTTAAACTAAAAACTAAGGATCTAAAACCCAATTTATTAAAGAAAAAACAAAACCAGTCACTCATTTTGACAGATCAAACATCCATTCCGTTCATCGGCCCAAGTGAGTCTACAGACTCTTGCAGGAGGCGAGGAGGGTGGGGGCAGCATGATTCCAGAGGGCCGGAGCCCCCACAGAGAAGGCTCTTCCCCTAGGCCCTGCCAAGTGACATTGTCTAGTTGATGGGACCTGGAGAAGGCTGACTCTGTGGGGACCTAACCAGTCGCTGGGGCTCATACAGCATATCCATTTCAGGTATTCATAATCATGTTTATACCTATATCTTTTATCTAATACATGCTTGATGAAATGTATGTATGAATCTATGTATGCATGTATGCATGTCTTGGTAATCAGCATAAAGGGAGTTAATTTGAGAAAAGTGTTGGGTAAGAAGATGGGAAGTCAAGGGAAAGAGAGAGAAACAATTTGGTAAGTATGGGGGAGGCTGTTTCATTTGAAAATACCAAATGAGGACCAGGGATTGCCAAGGAAAATACTAAAAAATTTCATTAGAGAAAGAACACCAGCAAGCGATGAATAGGAGATTTATTCTTCAGTCGTAGGTAGCAGAGGTTTTTTTGAGCTGAGAAGCCACACTAGGTCCTATTTTCAACATAAAATCAACAGGACATTTTAGCGAATAATTTTTATTTTGGAGAGCACGGCATTGCTTCCGTAAGGTAACACCAAGCAAATTACTAGGTGTTTCTTTCTCAAGGGTTTTCTCTTCATTTGCCAGCATAAGCTTCCTTTTATCACTCTAACTGCTACCTAGCAGGGGTCAAGAAAAGTTGAAGAGCCTTACAGCACAAGAAAAACCATTTTAGATCATGCCATAGGAGAGCCACCCTCCCTGCACTGGAGGATGACAAATCCATTCCATTCCATTCTGAGGTCACTTCCTCCAGGTTTGGACCAGTTTGCCCGAACTAGTAGTGACCCACTGATGATGTCATGACGATCAGTGAGGAGCTGCCAAAATTTTTACTGCCACACTGTGGACGTGGATAATTTTGTGGGTTTGGCTTGATGGTCATGTGACTGGGTAGGAGTGGCTTGCCAGCCATGTGGCCAGATGGGAGTGGCTTGACAATCATGTGACCAGCCGTGGCTTAAAGGTCATGTGACTGGGTGGGAGTGGCTTACTGACCAAGATAAGTTTTCAAATAGTTGCTTGGACTCTTTTTCAGTTGATTAAGTTGAATTATTTGAATAGTCACAAAAAGGACAAATGATAGACAGCATTGTGTATTGAGGAATTGGTAGCTTTGGGTATTGGTAGCTTTAGACATTGGCAGATAAACTAACATTTTTAAGCTTTCAAAGATAACACACCAGGAAAGTTGAAAGAGATAAATAAAAATAAGAAAATTTTCCTTGAAGAAAAACGTGGTTTGCCTCTTCTGCTGGAAGCTATTGTTGGGCCTAACAGTTCTGAATACCTTTTTTTTCCCAATATATATTTATTAAATTTTTCCATTAATTTTTTTTAAAGTACATAATCATATTTACAGATGAATCTACATCATATATACATTCCTATCGACATTGTCTTCTAATTACTTTTCGATTTCTTGATATTTTATTTCAATGTTTCTTTTGAGTTTCTTTTTTTGTCCGATGGTACCATTTTGTCCAGGTTTCATAATAGTCCGATTCTTTTCGATTATTAAGTTCCATTGTCAATCTGTCTATCTCTGCACAATCGTATATTTTCTTGATGATCTCATTGTCTTCAGGTATTTGCGGATTTTTCCAGTTCTGTGCAAATACAATCCTTGCAGCTGTTGTAATATGCAAGCTTAGATATTTTACATTTTTAGAATAGGTATCTATCATAATACCCAGTAGAAAAAACTCTGGCGTATATTCTATTTTTGTATTTGTTATTTGACACAACCAATTATTTATTTTTTTCCAATATTTTCTTGTCTCTGGACATAACCACCATAGATGAAAGAAGGTTCTGAATAACTTTTTGCTCAATCTCCAATTTCAATTTTTTGGGGAATTGGGGATAATTTCAGAGCTCTCCAATAATTTAATTAACTAGACCCTTTTCAGATTTCAGACTACAACATAATGCTGAAACAACATTGCCCATATTTGATGAAGAGTTTTGGAAGAACTGGGTCTGGGATAATGCAATAGTTCTGGTTCTTCTCCTCTCTCAGCAGCTTTCAATACCACAGATCATAGGATTTAGGAGTGAGGCAACACAGTGTCATAGTGTTACATTGATGTTAGTTACCGTATTTTTCAGAGTATAAGACACACCTTAGTTTTTGGGGAAGAAAACAGGTGGGCGGGAATCTGCCTACCAGGTACTCATCTTGCTGGCATCCTTAGTCTGGTCAGCTTCAGCACATTATTTTACCCCCTAGTTAGGGCTTAGAAAAACCTTTTTTGGAGAGAGTAACAATGAAAGAGCTTGCAAGGCAGTAAGAGCTGGGAACGTTGTTAGAACCTGGTTAGAATAGAACAGAATAGAATAGAACAGAACAGAATAGAATAGAATAGAATAGAATAGAATTTTTTATTGGCCAAGTGTGATTGGACACACAAGGAATTTGTCTTGGTGCCTATGCTCTCAGCGTACATAAAATAAAATATACATTTGTCAAGAATCATGTGGTACAACACTTAATGATTGTCATAGGGGTCAAATAAGCAACGAAGAAGCAATATTAATAAAAATCTTAGGATATAAGCAACAAGTTACAGTCATACAGTCCTAAGTGGGAGGAAATGGGTGATAGGAATGATGAGAAAAACTAGTAGAATAGAAGTGCAGATGCAGTGGAAAGAAAAGGGCTGGAAAGAAAAATTCTGAACAATGTAGCAATGAGAAAAAGCCTGCAAAGACTTAGAGCTGGGGAAAAAACTTCTTCGGAGGGAGTCGCAATGAAAAAAAGTCTGCAAGCTGGGAAGAGCAAAGAAGATTGTTAGTACCTTGATAGTGCTGGGGGGGGGAAGCTTTATAAAGCTACAATCAGAGTATAAGATGCACCCAAATTTTCAGCCTCTTTTAGTATGAGGTGTGTCTTATACACAAAAAAATACAGTATCTTTCCCCCCCCCATGTTTAGTTTCAGCTGGTCTTGGCAGAGATTAAAGATTGATCCCAAAGCTTCTGAAGTCTCAGGTGCCATAAAGCTTCTCCTGTTTAATATCCATATGAGGCCACTGGGTAGGTGAGGTCATGTGCAGGGTGAGGGTCAGATGTTACCAGCATGGTAATAATACCCAGGTGTATCTCTCAACTTTGAACCGACAAAGGGAAGCTGTCAAGGACCTGTGCCCATTCAAGGACAAGGAGGACAACACTCAGGCTCAATGTTGACAAGATAAAGTGGCTGTGTATATTTCGACCATCTGGAACCAGAGACCTTCCATCTACAGTTCTGAATGAAATGGCACTTCTACAGCTTATTTGAGATTGATGGATAATTTGGTGGTCTTTTTGAACTTTCAGCTCCCGTTTGAAGAGCAGATGGCAGTCATAGCCGGAAAGGCCCTTACAAACCTTCTTGTGTGCAGCTCTGAATTTAAAGGCCTGCAAAAAATTACTCACCCTTTCATCATTAAACTGTGGATGGTTCTTAATGGGAGTGCCCTTAGAATCACTGAAAAACTTCAACTGGTGAAGAATATGGCATTACAGGCAGATATGGGCATGATACCCATGGAAAACCTCTGTTTCAAGATCTGTACCAGAATACCTCCAAGTACAATGAAAGTTACAATGGTTATTATTTAGAAAAACCTTCATATCATAGGACTGTCAATCTGAAGTACAGTCTACCTCAGCAGCATGTTTATTCAGTTCAAATCAATAATAGCGCCATTTTCCAAGTCCCATTAATTAAATAAACGAGCTCTTAAAATGTGGGTCTTGCTCTAGCCATCAGGTAGTGGCAATAGTAGATATTTGTGGGAGGTTTTATGCGTAAAACAGGGGTGTCAAACTCGCAGTGTCACTGCAGCATCACGTGTATGTATCTGGACTTTTCCCCCTTCACTAAAGCGGGAGGGGGTTGGTCCAGCACGTGACGCATGCGGCCCATGCATGCGGCCCATGAGTCTGACACCCCTGGCCTAAAGAATGTGGTTCTATGGTTCTACCTTGGATATTTGTATTTTATTTATTTATTTATTTATTTATTGGATTTATATGCCGCCCCTCTTCAAGGACATATACAGCATGCTTTTCTGTTTCATAGTACAGTGGTACCTCTGCTTATGAACTTTTCTAGACAGGAACCAGGTGTTCAAGATTTGTTTGCCTCTTCTAAAGAACCATTTTCCACTGACAAACACGAGCCTCTGAAACTGTAACTGGAAAAGGCAGGGAGAAGCCTCTGTAGGGCCTCTCTAGGAATCTCCTGGGAGGAAACAAGGCTGAGAAAGTTGAAGAGAAGCCTCCATGGGGCCTCTCTAGGAATCTCCTGGGACGAAACAGGGCCTCCACCCTCCCTGTGGTTTCCCCAATCGCACACATTATTTGCTTTTACATTGATTCCTAAGGGAAAAATTGCTTCTTACACACTTTTCTACTTAAGAACCTGGTCAGGGAACAAATTAAGTTCATAAGTAGATTAAAGTAGTTTGGAATATTATGAAATTAAATTAAAGCAGTTTGGAATATTATGAAATTAAATTAAAGCAGTTTGGAATATTATGAAATTAAATTAAAGCAGTTTGGAATATTATGAAACAGAAAAGCATGCCGTATGCAGCATGATTTTCTGTTTCATAATACAGTAGTACCTCGTGATACGAACCTCTCATTATACGAACTTTCCGAGATACGAACCTGGGGTTCGGAAAATTTTTGCCTCTTCTTACGAACTTTTTTCACCTTATGAACCCACCCGAATGCCGAACCCGGAAGTTTGGCAAAAGTTCAGGTTCGGGAGGCCTCTGAGAAGCCCCGCCGCCCAGCTGTCGCCTTTTGAAACAGCCCGGGGGCTTCTTGGCATCCTCCCAAACCTGAACCCCCGAACCCGAACTTTTGCCAAACTTTGACGTCATGAAGATGTCCTTCCTGGAGTCCACGTTTCGGCCGGCCAGGAAGGACGTCTCTGTGATGTCAAAGATCCGCCCATGGAATTCCCTATTGGGATTCCCCACCTCCATTTGTGCCTCCCAACCGGCGGACAGCTCTGCGGCTCTTTTGCAAAGCTGACAGCCGGGCGGCAGGGCTTCTCGGCGTCCTCCTGAACCCGAATGCCGAACACGAACATTGCTGAACTTCCGGGTTCGGTGTTCAGGAGAATGCCGAGAAACACCCCCCCCCCCCGGCTGTTTCAAAAGGCGACAGCCAGGAAGTGGGACTTCTTGGCGGCCTCCCAAACGCCAAACCCGAAAGTTCAGCAAAAGTTGGGGTTTGGCGTTCAGCGTTCGGGAGGACGCCGAGAAGTCCCCCAGCTGTTTCAAAAGGTGACAGCCAGGCGGCAGGGCTTCTTGGCGGCCTCCTGAACCTGAATCCGAACCCGAACTTTTGCCGAACTTCCGGGTTCAGCATTTGGGAGCCGTTTCAAAAGGTGACAGCTGGGCAGTGGCGCTCAGTGAAGCGCCGTTTTTGCATGGTTTTTTTTCCTTGCACGCATTAATTTATTTTACATTGTTTCCTATGGGAAACATTGTTTCATCTTATGAACTTTTTGCCTTACGAACCTCCTGCCGGAACCAATTAAGTTCGTAAGAGGAGATATTACTGTATTCCAAACTGCTTCAATTGTGTACCCCATCTAGAAATATAAATGAATAATAAACAAGTAAATCATTATGTTAGAATTTTCCCTCTGTATTTATCACATAGTCCATGCGGTAGAGAGATTAGAAGTTCCCATCTCCCAAAATTCAAATAATTGGATATTATAGAACAATAATGCTCTATTAATCCATGTACTGCTATTAATACATGCACTGCACTGAATGTCTTGCTGAGTTGCTTTATTTTACAAGTACACCAAGGAGATGCAACCCTTCACAAAAGAGGTAGAATGATACTTATGTTGATTTAAATCAATAGTACATTTCCTCACTTTGGAACAGGAGTGAAAAATCAGTAGCAGTTTCCTCCATTCATCCAATATCATTCTTTTCCCCCCTAACAGATGGATACATAACAATGACTTTCCAAACCATAAGTATATGGTGCAAAGGTGTTCTATGAATAGTCTGATAAGAGTAGATTTCATTTGTATGATTTCATTTATTTTTATTTTATTTATTTGTTTTGTCAAGTACGTATTGGTAGTATACAAAGATATAACAATGTTTATATACACTGCTCAAAAAAATAAAAGGAACACTCAAATAACACATCCTAAATCTAAATGAATTAAATATTCTCATTGAATACTTTGTTCTATACAAAGTTGAATGTGCTGGCAACAAAATGAAATAGATTGTCAACCAGTGTTGCTTCCTAAGTGGACGGTTTGATTTCACAGAAGTTTGGTTTACTTGGAGTTATATTCTGTTAAGTGTTCACTTTATTTTTTTTTGAGCAGTATACATGATACTAATAAGAGAGAAACATTAGGACAGGGGACAGAAGGCACACTGGTGCGCTTATGCATGCCCCTTACTGACCTCTTAAGAATCAGGAGAGGTCAACAGTGGATAGTCTGAGGGTAAAGTTTTGGGGGTTAGGTGATGATACTACAGATTCAGGTAGTGAGTTCCATGCATCAACTACTCAGTTACTAAAATCATATTGCAGTCGAGCGGTTTACTTTAAATTTGTATCTGTTGTGTGCATGTGTGTTGTTGTGGTGAATAACAATGCTAATAATGATGCAGAGATTTGATCGTTTCAGAGAATCTGAGGTCAAATAACTTTCAGTCAGAGGTGGGTTGCTCCTGGTCTGCAGTAAATATGAATCGGATGTTGAAATTCCTATTTTAGTCTTCAGTTTTGGAATGCTGCATTATCGATAATAATTTGAGGAATGCATACATAAAGTGTACCTCAATAAAGACACCACCCTAAAATAAAGGCAACCCACGGGACAGTTGCAGGGAACAGCTAATTACGGAAGGCAATCAAATAGGCAATTGCCTATTTGCCGATGACTGTAAAGTGTGCAATAGGGTTGATATTCCTGGAGGCGTCTGTAATATGGTAAATGATTTAGCTTTACTAGATAAATGGTCAAAGCAATGGAAACTGCAGTTTAATGTTTCCAAATGTAAAATAATTCACTTGGGGAAAAGGAATCCTCAATCTGAGTATTGTATTGGCAGTTCTGTGTTAGCAAAAACTTCAGAAGAAAAGGATTTAGGGGTAGTGACTTCTGACAGTCTCAAAATGGGTGAACAGTGCAGTCAGGCAGTAGGGAAAGCAAATAGGATGCTTGGCTGCATAGCTAGAGGTATAACAAGCAGGAAGAGGGAGATTATGATCCCACTATATAGAGTGCTGGTGAGACCACATTTGGAATACTGTGTTCAGTTCTGGAGACCTCAACTACAAAAAGATATTGACAAAATTGAGCGGGTCCAAAGACGGGCTACAAGAATGGTGGAAGGTCTTAAGCATAAAACTTATCAGGAAAGATTTAATGAACTCACTCTGTATAGTCTGGAGGACAGAAGGAAAAGCGGGGACATGATCGAAACATTTAAATATGTCAAAGGGTTAAATAAGGTCCAGGAGGGAAGTGTTTTTAATAGGAAAGTGAACACAAGAACAAGGGGACACAATCTGAAGTTAGTTGGGGGAAAGATCAAAAGCAACATGAGAAAATATTATTTCACTGAAAGAGTAGTAGATCCTTGGAAAAAACTTCCAGCAGACGTGGTTGGTAAATCCACAGTAACTGAATTTAAACATGCCTGGGATAAACATATATCCACCCTAAGATAAAATACAGACAATAGTATAAGGGCAGACTAGATGGATCATGAGGTCTTTTTCTGCTGTCAGTCTTCTATGTTTCTATGTTTCTATGATCATTTCAATCTCCTTCTGCATTCTCTCCCTTTACAGATAAAAGTGAATAGTGTGGAAAGAAAAGGCTTGTTGGCACCACTTCTTCCCCACCCACCACCACCCCAATCAAAGGCAGGGGACCTTTTGGTTATATTCCCACAGTTGGAGACTGGTTGGAAGCTGGTTAGATTCCCACAGTTGGAGACCTTTCCTGCACATCTGAAGCGCTGACTTTATACACCAGATGTAATTTATTCTTCATAAACATTTGTCTTCAGGGAGCATTACCTCAACATTAGAGCAGCAGACGAGCTCCAAGTGTAGATACTGCCAAGGATTGCTGTAAGTCCTTCAGCTGGTAAATCCTTCAGATATGTGCTTCGGGTGCAGTCCAAAAAATAAGATAGGCTGGGAAAAACTGAGAAGGAAGAGCTTGAGCCTTTAGGGAAAGGTTGTATACTGTTGTATATTGTAGGGGTGGGCAGAAGGAGAAAAGAGGGGAAACCTCAGCCTTCTTCTCCTTTCCTTAAATTCCCAGGGTGTCTCAAAGGGATATTGTGTGAATTAAAATGGAGAAAAATCGGGAAGCAAAGTGAAGCTCATTTTGGCTAAAGTGGGTTTCATTTCAGATGTGCCATAAACTTTTTATTTTTTTATTTTTTTGTTATGTGTTGAACATTTTCAAATGTTACTTCAGAGCTTTTCTGTAAACCTGCCTTTGGGGTAGTTCCAAACAGCAAGAAATGCAAATGTCAGGCAGTAAAATTGCCCCATGAGTGATTCCTACATTGGAATAAAGCTTAAAAATGACAGGCATAAATATATTGAGCACGTAGAAGTTAGAATTATTTTGGAATTCATTTGTGCCTATGGTACACATCCATGTCATTACAGTGTGTCCCTTTTCCTTGTCACTTCTCCCCCCACACCCCCAAAAAAGATATACATCTTCGGGACCGCCTTCTGCCGCACGAATCCCAGCGACCGGTTAGGTCCCACAGAGTTGGCCTTCTCCGGGTCCCGTCAACTAAACAATGTCGTTTGGCGGGACCCAGGGGAAGAGCCTTCTCTGTGGTGGCCCCGACCCTTTGGAACCAGCTCCCCCTAGATATCAGAGTTGCCCCCATCCTCCTAGCCTTTCGCAAGCTCCTTAAAACCCACCTCTGTCGTCAGGCATGGGGGAATTGACACTTTCCCTCCCCCTAGGCTTATAAAATGTATGCATGGTATGCTAGTATGTATGATTGGTTTCTAAATTGAGTTTTTTTAATTAACTTAAATATTAGATTTGTTTACATTGTATTATTATTGCTGTGAGCCACCTCGAGTCTGCGGAGAGGGGCGGCATACAAATCGGATTAATAAATAAAATAAATAAATAAATACAGTGGTACCTCTACCTACAAATGCCTCTACTTATGAATTTTTCTAGATAAGAACCGGGTGTTCAAGGTGGTTTTTTTGCCTCTTCTCAAGAACCATTTTCCACTTACAAGCCCGAGCCTCTGAAACTGTAACTTGAAAAGGCAGGGAGAAGACTCTGTGGGGTCTCTCTAGGAATCTCCTGGGAGGAAACAGGGCCTCCACCCTCTCTGTGGTTTCCCCAATCGCACACATTATTTCTTTTTACATTGATTGCTTCTTCTTTCAAACTTTTCTACTTAAGAACCTGGTCACGGAATGAATTAAGTTCGTAAGTAGAGGTATGACTGTAAATGGAATAAAATAGGACCAGGAATCTCAAATATATTGTCAGGAGTTTCACTAGGTAATATTTTCCAGAATCCCAGAGAGGCGCCTATACCAGAGAAAGTAATTTTTAAATTGGTACAGTTCATTAACCTGTGCCTCCTAACAAATTGCTGTATCACTTATGCTAATGTAGCCTGAGAATTTCATTTGTGCTTTATAGATTACAGTGCCATCTGGTGTAGACAATACCAAATCAAATTAGTTCAGAGTCAAATTAGATAAAATGATTAAAGATATGAGCTTGAATCCTGTCTTTCTTCCCTACTTCTCTCCAGCATTTTTTTGCAGCAAATTGAGGTTGTGGGGAGTAGCAAAACAGTTATTTATACAAGTCTTTGCCCTTGTTCTCCTAATCTAGTGTTTCTCAAATGGGGGGGCAGGGGCCCCTAGGGGAGAGTGAAGCAATGCCAGGGGAGACGTGTGACTCCAGGGAACATGATTTTTTTGCTGCAGGAGTTTTTTGCACCAAACAATAGCACACAGGGGAAATGTAGGAGATATGAAGTGCAGATAAAAAATCCTTAAGAGACACCATGGAAAAATATTTAACAGGGATGAAAAGAAAGGAGGAGAGAGATGGAGATAATGAGACAAATGTAAGTCTCCCCAAAACTAAGATGAGGAAATATGACAAAGAGTATGTAGCGCTTGGCTTCACTGTGACTATGGTGGGAGACGAGGAAAGGCCAGTATGTTTACTGTGTCTAAAAATGTTGGCAGCAGACAGCATGAAGACTAATAAATTAAGGCTCACTTAAACACATTACACCCCAATCATGCTGATAAGCCAGTTGAGTTTTTTCAGCGAAAACATGCTGAATATTGTAAACAATTGTCCCAGCAGAGAGTTGGGTGGAGGTGTGAAATGTTTACTTCTTCCTAGGGGGTGCGTAACAGAAAATAATTGAGAAACACTGTCCTAATCCCAATCATCCCTCTGAAAGTAGTGCTTTTCCAAAGGAGAAAGCAACGTAACACCTTCTTCTGCCAGACTTCCCCTACCAGAAAGACTAATTCTACAGTTCCTACCATTTCCATCAATCATGTTGCATGCCTATATGAGGAGTGTAGTTTTTATGTGGCTATTTCTTTGGACTAACACTGCTTACGTTGCCACGTCACTGGTGTCTGCTTGGATAACAAAGGATTGTTTGGGATTGGGATGCTTCAGCACTGGTGTCTTTGCAAAAATAAAAGTCCTTTTAATGTTTCAAATGCCTTTTGGCAGGTGAAGTGTTGCCCCATGTGGGGCTTTGTACCTAGACTCCCTGTCTTTAGGAGATCTCTGGTCTGACCTCCCTCTTTGGTGTCCAGTTGCTTTATCATGTCTTTGGTGCACAATCCACCACCAACTTTTAGTGCTGCTCAGAATCACTCAGAAAGTCAGTTCGGAATGTCCTAACAGGTGGTTACTTGGGCAATTTATGTATCCAGATTTGTCCTGAAAAAATAACTACAGTAATAGCCATTTCGGAGCCACTCCTCCTTCTTAGGCAACCTGGTGGCCCTCAGCTTCCTGGAGGTCACCATATTGATGCCAAACTTAGTGCAAACACCCGATCAGCATAGCCCAGTGATGGCAAACCCGGAAACATCACATGCTCATGTGGATGCTTGTCTGGGCCATGCTTTAGAAAACCTGGATTTCTGGACTCTAGTGTGCACCCAATGATCAGCTGGCCGGTGCACATGCACAGGTCTGTTTTCATCACTGCCACTCATGTAAAATGATTGCACTCCAGAAAAGCCAGACTTCTGGGTCCTGGCACCCATGCACACCCAACAATCAGCTGGCCAGCTTGCATGTACACATTGTTTTCACCACTGTTGGGTGCCTGTAAAGGATAGCTGAATATCATGTGCACATATGTGTCAGAAACCTAGAAGACAAACAGGCAAGACTACGTGCCGGGTAACATGGCTTCGTGTGCCACTTTGGGCATGTGCGCCATAGGTTAGCCATCATAGGCATAGCCTTCTGCAGCCCAGAACTCCTGAGCTCAAGTGATCCACCAGCCTTAGCCTCCAGAGTACCAGATTGTAGGCCCACACCACCATGCCCAGCTAGAATTTGTGCTTCTAAGCTTCCCTTTTAAAACTATTTAGGAGCATGTGAAGGAAAAAGTTGAGAATATGGGACAGTATTTCTCAACTTGACAACTGTAAAATAGATAAATTTCAATTTCCAGAATTTCCCAGTCAGCTTGTTGGAGACTTCTGGAAGTTGAAGTTCACCTATTTTAAAGTTGCCAAGATTGGAGGGAAAGATTGTCCCTTTGTGGATTGCGCTTTTGCGACCTCTCCGTGGCAGTGGATCCAGGAGAGCTCCCTGGTTTACCGAAGAGCTCCAGGAGAGGAAGCACCAGAAAAGACGTCTAGAGTGACGCTGGAGGACCAGTAATTCTAAATGTGACTGAACACTTCTGAGAGCCTTTATTAGGATTTATTTAGTGGAGATACACTATATGCTCGTATTTTTTGGAACTTATTGCATCCACTGATTTGCGTCCAGCCGCTCTTTTTTAGGGTGACTTGTTCTGTCTTTAATGTAGAGGAAATGGAGGAGCCCTTGCAGGGTAAAGCCCTTGCAGATAAAGTTGCTCAGATTTAGATGGACCTGGACTCTGATTGCGCAATTTCGACTGAGATGACAGGGGTGGGTCTTAATCCCATTGTGTGGGATGAATTTAAATCTCTGATTCTTGAGGAAGTAGACAAGGCAGTAGGAGCGATGAGTTCCGCCTCTTGTCTGTTGGACCCATGGCCTTCCTGGCTGGTTTTGGTCAGCAGGGGGTTGACATAAGGTTGGCTCCAGGTGTTAGTTAATGCGCCCTTCAGTGAGGGATCCGTTCCGCAAGCATTAAAGGAAGTGGTTGTCTGACCCCTTCTCAAAAAGCCTTCCCTGGACCTAGCTGAATTAAAGAACTTTTGCTGAGTCTCCAACCTACCCTTTGTAGGGAAGGTTATTGGGAAAGTGGTGGCACTCCAACTCCTACAGTTATTGGAGGAAACAGATTATCTGGACCCCTTTCAATCTGGCTTATAAGCATGGAAACTGCTTTGGTCTCACTGATGGACTATCTTTGGCGAGCCCGATATGGTGGTCACTCGTCAATCTTGATGCTACTTGACCTCTTAGCTGCTTTCGATACCATTGATCATGGTAACTTTCTGGGACGACTATGAGGGTTGGGACTAGGAGGCATCATGTTATTGTGGTTTATGACATATATGAACAGTAAAGCAAAATATGTGTTGGTCATGTCAGCTAATAGAAAAATAAAATTTTAGTTAGCTCATGTCTGAAAGCTATCTTAGAAAGTCTATCTCTTGCATTCATTATAAATGTCCAAATCTTTCCTCCCCCCAAATCTCCCCTCCCCCCAGGAATCTTCAAGAAAGTAATGACATACGAAGAGTCTGCACTCATTCCATGTTAGTCATTAGCCTTACATCTTACACAAATTACTACATTGTTTTGGAGTGAATTTTTTTAGAATTCAAGAAAATTCAAGAAAACATTTGTACATAAGCACTTTCATCCATAGTGTGTATCAACAGCCTGGAGCTCCTGCGAATAAGATGGCATATAAAGTTGTAGTGTGTATCAGTTGGGTGCATCTCTTACTCCAATATACATAAACTTTCAACACATACACAGTTGCCAACTGTTTTGAAAAATATGAAGACATGTGCTGTTCAAAGCAATAACTGAATTCTATTGAAATTAGAGAATTGGATAATTAGAATTGTTTATTGACCAAATGTGACTGGACACACAAGGTATTTGTCTCAGGCGTATAAGCTCTCAGTCTACAGCAATAATGATAGATCATTATCGTAATCATATTAGTCAAATTATCTGATAGATAAATATCTGAATTTGCACTGCTAAATTTTTTTTGATATCCTTGTTAGGAATAAGTCTACTTTTACAAGTGTCATATTTTCAGACTAATATATCCCCTTGGATCTGTTTCTGTTTATCAGTCATCTGATTCTGTCCATTATGGGTTTGAAGTTAGAATGTCCTACATTTAGAACATCTGCTGGACTACTGAGCTAGCATTTTTGTATTGTTGAACAAGGCACTGGGTTATCTAATCACACTCACAAGCTCCTCTCCTCCTTGTGAACCCCCACTCCTTCTTGAACAATCTTCATGGCTACACAAAGAATAATCTTAGTTAAGATGTCTTTTGCCATTCCTGTAACATTCCAAAGGAAATACTTGAAGACACATGCTCATAGTTTACTTGATTTGATATGTCCTCATTGAGGTTGAGCCAATTGTTCATTGTTTGTGATTCAGCTCTAATTTCAGGCTTTATATAATGATGTGGTACATTATAAACATCATGTGACTTTTCCTGCTGCCACTGAATAGATCATAAGATTGCTACTTTCTTTGAAACAACATTCAAAAGCTATGTGTCTGTGGCTTAGGGTCTTTACCTAGTAATGAGCTATTCACCTAACACTTGATGTTTTTCTGCCACTTATTTAAAAAAGGCCTAACTAAAAAAGGTTCACTGGGCAATC
Source organism: Erythrolamprus reginae (assembly GCF_031021105.1). Lineage (NCBI taxonomy): Eukaryota > Metazoa > Chordata > Lepidosauria > Squamata > Dipsadidae > Erythrolamprus > Erythrolamprus reginae. The sequence continues at coordinate 26,191,670 of NC_091956.1, read as the reverse complement.
AAAATGACAAAAGAAGATGGAGGTAGAAGACTAGCGAGCGTTGGTGTGTATTCAAGAATGTGCAGTTTCCATCCCTGTTGTTTCAACAACTGGTAAAAGATTTGTGTTTGAAACCATGGAAAGGTAAACAAATCTGAGCTACATGGATCAGTTCTTTGTTTTTAGATAAGGCAATCTTGACTTATGACTCGCTTTGTCTCCACTATATTTTCCCTATTAGGAGTAGAGTAGAGTACAGTACAGTACAGTACAGTACAGTACAGTAGGAGTAGAGTCATGATTCTTGACAAATGTATATTTTCTTTTATGTACAATGAGACCATATGCATCAAAGACAAATTCATTGTGTGTCTAATCACACTTGGCCAGTAAAGAATTCTATTCTATTCTATTCTATTCTATTCTATTCTATTCTTCTATTCTATTAGTAGACTAGACTAGACTAGACTACTCTACTCTATTCCTAACATCTACATTACAACTAGACTAGACTCTATTCCTAACATCTACACTACAACTAGACTAGACTAGGACCTTGGATGTCTTCCCCTGCTCAAGCAGGAAAACCTATACCATTTCAGAACTGTCCAGTCTCTTCTTAAAGACCTCATGATGGAGTGCCCACAATTTCTGAAAGCAAGCTGTTCCATTTGTTAATAGTCCCCACTGTTAGTAGGTTTCTTCTTAATCCCAGGTTCCTTTTCTCTGTGATCAGTTTCCAACCATTGTTTCTTGTCTTGCCCTCTGGTGTTTTCTCCCTATTAGCATTAAACTAACATATTTGAATAAACAAGATCTTACAGACAACCCTGACTCCGTAAAAACTCTCACTCCATTCTCATATCAAATGACTTAGGTGCCAAAGCCCACTGCAACTACATCGCCAAAAAGGCTTCAAGAGTTGTTCACCTAATCCTATGTAGCTTCTGTTCAGGCAATCTCACACTACTAACTAGAGCATACAAAACTTTCGCCAGACCTATCCTTGAATACAGCTCATAAGCCTGGAATCTACACTGTATCTCGGACATATCCAAAGATACTTTACCAGAAGAGCTTTCCACTCCACCACTTGTAACAGAATACCCTGCGGAACTGGACTTACAATCCTGGGTCTTGAAATCTTAGAACTACGTTGCCTTAAACACAATCTAAACATAGCCCATAAAATCATTTGCTGCAACGTCCTCCCTGTCAATGACTACTTCAGCTTCAACCACAACAACACAAGGACACACAACAGATTCAAACTTAATGTAAACCACGCCAAACTCGACTGCAAAAAGTACGACTTTAGTAATAGAGTGGTCCAAGCATGGAACTCATTATCTGACTCTGTAGTGTCATCCCCTAACCCCCAAAACTTTACTCTGAGACTCTCCACTGTTGACCTCTCCAGATTCTTAAGAGGTCAGTAAGGGGCATGCATAAGTGCACCAGAGTGCCTCCCGTCCCATGCCCAAATGTCTCGTTACGTTTTTCTGGCATCACGAATATGAACTCCACTATCTCAATGATCATTTTCTTCTCTATTACTCCCAATAGAAACATAGAAACATAGAAGACTGACGGCAGAAAAAGACCTCATGGTCCATCCAGTCTGCCCTTATACTATTTCCTGTATTTTACCTTACAATGGATATATGTTTATCCCAGGCATGTTTAAATTCAATTACTATGGATTTACCAACCACGTCTGCTGGAAGTTTGTTCCAAGGATCTACTACTCTTTCAGTGAAATAATATTTTCTCACGTTGCTTTTGATCTTTCCCCCAACTAACTTCAGATTGTGTCCCCTTGTTCTTGTGTTCACTTTCCTATTAAAAACACTTCCCTCCTGAACCTTATTTAACCCTTTAACATATTTAAATGTTTCGATCATATCCCCCCTTTTCCTTCTGTCCTCCAGACTATACAGATTGAGTTCATTAAGTCTTTCCTGGTACGTTTTATGCTTAAGACCTTCCACCATTCTTGTAGCCCAATGTTTTTCTAATCCATTTTCATGCATATTGATATGTTATTTCTACTCATTATGTACTAGACAAAATAGATAGATAGATAGATAGATAGATAGATAGATAGATAGATAGATAGATAGATAGATAGATAGATCTTAATTTGGGAGTGACTATTCACTATTGCTTAACTCAGTTGGAAATGTAAGCCTGGAAGCTTTCAAAGAGAGAGTTTCCTATTTAAGGTCTGATCTTCACAGAAACTTTGCTTCACCCCTAGGTAAAGATGTAGCTTCAGCAACTTAATCATTAAATACTTTCTCTACAAACTAAAACTACTTCTCTCCCCCCCCCCAACCAACTATTAGATTAGGCTAATTACTCTGCTGAATTCACTGAGCTAAAATTATTCTGGCAAATGCTTCTCACAGTGGCTTTGAACTGCACTGGTAGAGCAATCTTCAGTCTTACCATAAATATTTCCTCCTGGAGACTGACATTTCAAATACTAGACCTCACAGCTCTTTTGTGAACCGAATGCTGGACTTGGTCCTAAAAACATAAGAACAACACTGCTGGGTCAAACCAAGATCCAGCTTATTCCAAACGTTTGCTTCCACAGTCGCCAACTAAATGTCTCTGAAGCTCTTGCAAACTGGAAATGAACACAGGCCAATTTCCTACCCTATTGTTCTACTGGAACTAGTTCTCCTGGCTTCCTTACCAGTAGTTAACCCTAATTTGGACTTAAACTTGGAGATGAGTAGGCAGTTTCCTTTTCCCCCGCTGAACTCCCTCATAAAGCACCCAAGTTTGCCTTCTTCTTTACAAATCATACTCACTGGAAACATATTCATCAGGGTGGGTTCTAACCAGGGGTAGGCTACTGCCCTGACAGGAGGAGGGGAATGTAGTGTGGTAGCAAAAATGGAGCTCCACCCCAGACCACCCAATTTGCATTGAAAGATGTTAAAAGAAAATGCAGGGCATCCTGCATAAGCCATGCCCACAATGGTAGTAAAAATTGTGGTAGCCCTTCACTGGTTCTAACTTAACTCACCGCGAATCACTGCCTCCTGTGCCACACAAGCACGTACATGTACAATGCTAAAACCAAGCTTCTGCACATGCATAGAAGCTAAAAACAAGATGGCACCTATGGCATCACTGAGAGACCTGGTTCGGGGGCGTGGCCAACTGGCGATTACTCCTGGTTCAGCAAGCAGGGGGAAATTCCCGCTACCAGTTCTATAGAACCGGTCCAAACCGGGAGCAACCCACCTCTGATATCCATGATCTCCTCCAGTTATAGAGACAAAGAAATATCTAAATTATTGCACCCAGAAAATAAGATGAAATTTTAAAGCTTATGGTCCCATCATATTCCTATGCACCATTTGTTTGTTTGTTTGTTTGTTTGTTTGTTTGTTTGTTTGTTTGATTGTTTGTTTGTTTGATTGATTGATTGATTGATTGATTTGTATGCCGCCCTTCTCTCGCAGCCATCTGAGCCAGAAGCATCTACCCAGTAATTAGCCAGGAGTCTATTCTTCTATAAAAGCTAAAGTGAAATCCACAAGCTGCATTTCTACCTAATAGCTTTCAAGTTCGCTGGGCTTCAGTCCAGATATATTCAAGATAAAAGATCCTGTAATGTATAACACAAATGGGGAGCAGTTGTTGTTGAAGAACTATTGGTATCCATTGCTCTTACCAATCTGGTTCAATTTTTTAAATGTTTGTTTGTTTGTTTGTTTGTTTGTTTGTCAAATATGTATAGGATAGTAGTAGATTGTATAAACATAACATAAGTAAAAAGTAATGATAAAAGAGGACAATAGATCAGTATGGCAGGGACGGTAGGCACAGTGGCGTACTTAAGCACACCCCTTACAGACCTCTTAGAAACAGGGAGAAGTCAACTATAGACAATCTAAGATTAAATTTTTGGGGTGGTAGTGGGGGGGGGAAAGAAACCACAGAGTCAGGAAGTGTGTTCTAGGCATTGGTCACTCTATTGCTGGAGTCGTATTTTCTGCAGTCAAGTTTGGAGCGGTTTACATTTAATTTGAATCTATTATGTGCTTGTGTATTGCTGAGGTTGAAGGTGAAGTAGTCATTACTAGGAAGGACATTTTGGTATATTTAGATCAGACCGGAGGCGATGTAGTTGTAAATTGTCTAATCCCAGTATTTCAAGTCTGGTGGAATAAGGTATTTTGTTGCGACTGAGATGCAGCAAAATACCTTATTGCAAATGAGGTGCAACTCCTTGACTATTTTTGGTTAGCTGCATCCTGTTCCAGTGCCAGAGAAGAATCAGAAGGTGTACCACCAGGATCTTAAAATTTGCAAGTGAGAGTGAGGTTCCCTGTAACCGGATGCTTTATTCATTCTACAAGGACATGAATTCCTCCCTTAGGAAGTCCCTCTTTCCAGTCCTTAATGGCTGATTACAACCAGTAGATCTGTATGGAACTGCAACAACAATAATTGCGGGGAAATATTTTCCATGGATTTCAATACTTCCCAAGTGAATATACAAAATGTGTATTTCCTGTAGCTTCGACAATTTGACAGGGCTCAGTATTAACACTTTTCCACAAACGCAGGTCTATCCTAAGTTTCTCATTCATCAGAAAGCTCCTTTCTTTGGTGCATTGTATTAAATCGAAACAAACAAACTTACAAACAAAAACAGGTTAACTAGTTAAAAACCCCTCCCCAATTATAGCCTTCTTCTCTTTTTGAAATGACAAGCGTTCTTTCTGATAGCGTGGGCAATGTAAACACTTAACATTTATTATTAATTGATGCTCTAATTAAAACCATGCTGGTGCTTTCCATTAACTTACTCTCGAATTTTGACAGAGCTGTCTGTCTGGTTTTAATCAAAACCAAATGGCAATCTGAGTTTCCCAGAGAGCTGGAAGAACTAAGAGGAAACCATTCTGAGAAGGCAGAAGAAGCAGGAAAGATAAACAGCAGATTGTTTCCCCAAATCTGTATAGAATGGAGGGATGCAGTTGCTGTGGGTAGCCTCAGAGATATGATTCAAGCCCTCTGACAGATCGCAAAAGAGGAATCACAAGTGCTTTATGTCAACTGAATTGAAATGTGATCAAGATGGAGTCTGTCTATGTGTTTTCCCAGAGTTTGGAGGATTCTCCATAGAGGTAACGTGGTAGATTCACGTATGAACTCTAACTAATTTTAATGCCAGTTTTTTGTTGTACTTTCTGTCATTTTTCTTCATTTTTGTCAGTTCATTGATAGAACATGAGCACTGAAATTAATCTCCCTAAGCTTTAACTATTTCCTGTCCTCTTTCTTTGACTGTCTCATTCTTTGCTGGGTGCACTAAATCGCTTTTAAAAGTTTGCTTGTGTCCATAGCATGTATGAACTGCGTTTTGTCAGTGTTGCATTTGCATTAAGGAAGATGCCACGGAAATTAGCATTCACGATAGGTGCTTATGTTCCTGACATGCCACATTTAGAGAATTTGGGGAAAATGCTGCAATAAATACCGTAAATCAGCTTTTAATGTGTAGTCACATTTTTCTTAGACTTCTTTTTGATCTTGAATTTCTCCTCTCTCTCTCCCCCTTCCCTCCATCCCTTCTCTCTCTCTCTCTTTCTCCCTGACTCCTTCTCTCCCTCCTTCCCTCCCTCACTTCTCTCTCTCTCTCTTTCTCCCTGACTCCTTCTCTCCTTCCTTCCCTCCCTCCCTTCTCTCTCTCTCTCTTTCTCCCTGACTCCTTCTCTCCCTCCTTCCCTCCCTCCCTCCCTTCTCTCTCTCTCTTTCTCCCTGACTCCTTCTCTCCTTCCTTCCTTCCCCCCCTCCCTTCTCTCTCTCTTTCTCCCTGACTCCTTCTCTCCCTCCTTCCCTCCCTCCCTTCTCTCTCTCTTCTTTCTCTCTGACTCCTTCTCTCCCTCCTTCCCTCCCTCCCTTCTCTCTCTCTCTCTTTCTCCCTGACTCCTTCTCTCCTTCCTTCCTCCCCCCCCTCCCTTCTATCTCTCTCTCTCTTTCTCCCTGACTCCTTCTCTCCCTCCTTCCCTCCCTCCCTTCTCTCTCTCTCTTCTTTCTCTCCCTGACTCCTTCCCTCCCTCCTTCCCTCCCTCCCTTCTCTCTCTCTTTCTCCCTGACTCCTTCTCTCCTTCCTTCCTTCCCCCCTCCCTTCTCTCTGTCTCTCTCTCTCTTTCTCCCTGACTCCTTCTCTCCCTCCCTCCTTCCCTCCCTCCCTCCCTTCTCTCTCTCTCTCTTCTTTCTCTCTGACTCCTTCTCTCCCTCCTTCCCTCCCTCCCTTCTCTCTCTCTCTTTCTCCCTAACTCCTTCTCTCCCTCCTTCCCTCCCTCCCTCCATTCTCTCTCTCTTTCTCCCTGACTCCTTCTCTCCTTCCTTCCCTCCCTCCTTTCTCTCTCTCTCTTTCTCCCTGACTCCTTCTCTCCCTCCTTCCCTTCCTTTTCTCTCTCTCTCTTTCTCCCTGACTCCTTCTCTCCCTCCTTCCCTTCCTTTTCTCTCTCTCTCTTTCTCCCTGACTCCTTCTCTCCCTCCTTCCCTTCCTTTTCTCTCTCTCTCTTTCTCCCTAACTCCTTCTCTCCCTCCTTCCCTCCCTCCCTCCATTCTCTCTCTCTTTCTCCCTGACTCCTTCTCTCCTTCCTTCCCTCCCTCCTTTCTCTCTCTCTCTTTCTCCCTGACTCCTTCTCTCCTTCCTTCCCTCCCTCCTTTCTCTCTCTCTCTTTCTCCCTGACTCCTTCTCTCCCTCCTTCCCTTCCTTTTCTCTCTCTCTCTTTCTCCCTGACTCCTTCTCTCCCTCCTTCCCTCCCTCCCTTCTCTCTCTCACACACATATACTCACTTACTCACTCACTCCTTCCCTCCTTCCCTCCCTTCTCTCTCTCTCTCTCACACACACACACTTTCACTTGCCTACAACTCAACAGCAGGAAATACTTTTCAAGCAATCTGGACCTACTTCTCGGAGCCCCCCCCCCCCCCGCCTCACAAACATTAGCCCACATTTAGTAGAAAAAGTAACAAGGGAAAGGTTGGTTAAATTCCACTTAGTTAAAGCTCCCTCCAGCTGCAGAATATGTTTTGGTCAGAATCACACATATAGAGCAAAAGTGCTGAGAATAGAGCAATGATCTCAGCTATGAAATCCGAACTTTATGCTAGTGGTGGCTGAGACGGATTTTGGGTGGGTTCCCCCGTCTTCCCTTCCCTCCCTTTTTGTATACACAGCCAGAGTATTCAGAGAAGTAATTTTTGACTATTTCTACCTCCCTTGTCATTCTGTGAGGTCAATTGCTGGAAGCTTTTTTGCCTTTTAAAAAATATAAGTCGATCTGAAATATACAGATGTTTTCTGGAATCCGTTAAGCCAAATACTAGGACTCTGTAATGAATCTTTCAGTGCTGAGGATTTCAACTGTATCAGTGGACTGAAAAAAAAAGTCACAGTAAGTGGAATTTGCATGCCAACAGTAACTTTAAATCTTTATGTCTCACACTCCCATATTTACCTATAATCTAAGCCAAAGTCGTCTTTTCTCCTTTTAAGTGTCAATTTCCCTACATTTGTGACCCATTATAAGTAGCCTGATCTTTACAATGAATATAAAGCCAAGAAATTTGAAAATATTTTCCCTTGTGTGTTTTCTTTTGTTTTTACTATTAAGAAAAATTTGAAAAAAAAAGTCACGTAACCCTTTGGTTAACACGTTGACTTACTATGCTTATTTAGAAACAAAATTTCAGCTTTTATGTTCTTATCAGCTAAATTTGATTTCTTCAACGTCCTGCACACAAATTGTGATATGAGTCTGTTTGTCATTCAGTCTTTGAATATGAACTTATCAAATTGAATAGTATTCACTGTCAAGCAGTAATTAACAAGGAATTGTTTTAATGGTACATATAATTTCAGAATTTTTTTATCACGATCCCAAAATCATTGCCTGTAATACAGTCTAAAGTTTTCATTCAAAATTTCATTTTAGTTTCTTCCAAGTGCAAAAGTTGTTTTGTGCCCTAAATGGAGCCATTGCAAAATTGAGATTCGTTCTCATACATAAAATCTTAGCTGCAAAGAAAATATGTGCAAGAAGTTCACCCATTGATTAATAAAGATTTATCTATTTATCAAATGTATGCTTTTCTTCTTGGTCTTAAAAAAAGATGATAAAGGAAATGTATGAAGTTTTCCATATGTCATTAAAATCACAGTATTGATTATGAACAAATATTAAGTGATTAGAGTTTGAAATCTAAAGACCATAACTTATTACAATGTTCGTACTTTATGATATGATGGTCTCTATAATGTTTAGCTAAATTTAGTTTTAAAATAAACTGTGTTTCTTGTTACTGATCTATTTCTATAGAAATAGAAATAATTCACATATCATTCTGGGAATAATTGATATTTGCTTGATATTAGCTCCAGTGAAAAAAATGGAGATCTGTTTTGAGTAAAATTGTGTGAGTATCTTATTAGGGTCATGCAGTGTCTGGTTAGCATCCTATTTCCATCAGCAGACAGACAGAAACGTGTTTGTGTGTGTGTGTGTGTGTGTGTGTGTGTTTGTGTGTGTGTGTGTGTGTGTGTGTGTGTGTGAGAGAGAGAGAGAGAGAGAGAGAGAGAGAGAGAAAATGAACGAACTCTGGCTGACTGCTTCCATCAGCTGATATTAGAGGACATAAATCCTTTATTCTATCAAAGCTGTTAGAACCCCTGCTAGAACTATATATCTATTTCATTATTTTATTTTATTGCTGTTGCCATAAAAGCTAACTTAAGAATAGGCTCTTTATAGAGAATATGTCATAAGTTGCTTATGTAGATGGGGCCAATTAAATGATGGCACTGCTCATCCTTGTGCAACCTATTACGGTGCTAATCGTTATCACCAGTTATGACAGATGAAAGGAACCACTGACCAATTATGTGTGGAAAGTCATTATGCAGGGCTCTGGAGGAGTGCTTCAATTTGACAAAGCCTAATGTATCCTCTACAGGTGAAGAAATGGGATGGGATGGGACAGGACAGGACCTTGGAAGTCTTCTAGTCCAGGGGTAGGCAAAGTTGGCTCTTCTATGGCATATGGACTTCAACTTCCAGAATTCCCCGAGTCTACGGAGCTGCCCCGAGTCTACGGAGAGGGGCGACATACAAATCTAATAAATAATAATAATTCCTGAGTTAGCATGATTGGCTCAGCACTTCTGGGAGTTGAAGTCCACAAGTCATAGAAGAACCAACTTTGCCTACCCCTGTTCTAGCCCAATTCCCATCTCAATCAGGAGACTTTTCAGACTAGTGGCTGTCCAACCTCTTCTTACAAGTGGCTGTCCAACCTCTTCTTCACCTCCAGTGAAGAAGCACCCACAACTTCTAAGGGCAATTTCCCCCCCTGGTTAATTGTTCTCAGTGTTAGGACATTTCCAATTTTTTAGAAATTTTAATTTTTCAGGAAACCCCCACTTTAACCTTAGACTGTCTGCTGTTGACCTCTCCCGATTCCTAAGAGGTCTGTAAGGGGCGCGGATAAGTGCACCATCATGCCTACCGTCCCTTCTCCTAATGTCCCCGTTTATTTGTATCCATTTCATGTATTCATAAACATGTTTATACTGATATTTGTTATATTATACATGCTGGACAGACTTAAATAACTAAAATAAAAATAAATATTTCTAGGTTGCTGCCATTTTCCACCCATGTTTCTTGTCTTGACTTCTACTACCTTGGAAAATAAGTTGACCACCTCCTCCTCTTCTTTATGGCAGCCCCTGCAAAACTGCTGTCATGTCACTCCTAGTTCTTCTTTTCTTTAGACTAGCCATATCCAATTCCTGAGACTGTTTTTCATAAGTTCTACTGCATAGCATTCCATCTCTGTAATAACTGAGTTTGATATGGTCAATGAAAGTGAATTTTATTGTTTGTTTGTTTGTTTTGTCAAGTACGTATTGGTGGTATATAAACATATAACAATATTTATATACATTATACTAGTAAAAGAGAAACATTAGGACAGGGGACAGAAGGCACTCTTAGGAATCGGGAGAGTGAACAGTGGATAGTCTAAAGGTAAAGTTTTGGGGTTTAGGTGATGATACTACAGAGTCTGGTAGTGAGTTCCATGCATCAGCTACTCGGTTACTAAAGTCGTATTTCCTGCAATCGAGTTTAGAGCTGTTTACTTTAAGTTTGTATCTGTTGTGTGTTTGTGTGTTGTTGTGGTTGAAGCTGAAGTAGTAGTTGACAGGAAGGACATTGTAGCAGATGATTTTATGGACTATACTTCGGTCGTGTTTAAGATGACGTAGTTCTAAGCTTTCTAAACCTAGGATTGTAAGTCTAGTTGTGTAGGATTTAGTAGAGTGCTTAAGTGACGCCTTTATTTGTCTTCATGCTGTCCACTGCCAACATTTTTAGACACAGTAAATATACTGGTCTGTCCTTGTCTCCTATCATAGCCATAGTGAAGCCAAGCGCTACATACACTTTGTCATATTTCCTCGTCTTACCTTTTGGAAGACTTACGTTTGTCTCATTATCTCCGTCTCTCTCCTCTTTTCTTTTCATTCCTGTTGAATATTTTTCCATGGTGTCTCTTAAGGATTTGTTATCTGAATTTCATATCTCCTCTGTGCTGTGTGCTTTTGTTCAGTGCAAAAAAAACTTACTCCATGCAGCAAAAAAAGGTACGTTTCCCAGGGTCACGTACCCCAATGGCATCACTCCGCACCTCCCCAAGGGTGCCCTCCCCACTATTTGAGATCGCCCTAATGCAATCTCTTAAAAATATATCTTAAACTGAACCAAATATCCCTTTAGTCTATCAGCACACCTCAACTCCCAGAATTCCAGAGCCAGCATGCAATCCTAGGAATCAAAGTCTACACTTCTTAAAGTTGCTGGCATTGAGGAATGCAGACATATACCCAAAATACAACATGTCTCTGGCATATAATTCTTTTAAAAAATCATTCATTGGTACAACAAATAAGCATGTAACCTCAATGGCTGTAGAAGGCCTTGAAACTGTCAATTGTTCTGCCCTGCTTGCATGGCAATGCGGTTATTTGACCGCCTTCAAAGGACTGCAAGTTTCATTTAAATGCTTCCCTTATTCCTCATGAAATGTTACATTAAAGTTGAACAAAATGTGGAGACCAGGCATTGGATTTTGGGACTCCATCACAGCAAAGAACAGCACAAAGCCAAACATGAGCGATCAGAGGGGGGGACTTTGCAGAATGGATCTAATGAGAGACCATTAGGACCTCCTGCTTACTATAGGTTAAACTGGGGAGTCAAAGTCTTGGGAGAAAGCACTAACCAAAGAAGAAGAAAAAAACTCTTTATATTGTTACCAACAAAACTAAACATCATTTTTAATCAAGATTTGGACATCAGGGAGGCTTCACTTTTCTATTAGTCCTTTACAAAACAACAGAGTTGGAAGGAAGAACAGCAGAGTTGGAAGGGAACTTGCAGATCATCTAGTCCAACCCCCTGCCTGTTCTGTCTGGGTTCCCCCAGACCTCAACACCAACTGGAAAAAACAGCCAGACACTCTGGTAAAAGCCAAAAGTACTTTATAGCTGGAAAAAATAAACACAGAGGAAAACCTGTTCTTCCCAACAGACAGGCTATAATACTTTACAGCAGAGTCCTGATGTCCAGACAATACAGCAAGCTTCTTGCTGGCACACCCACCCCAAGGTTACAGTAGTCAAAGGCACAAACCAGGATTCCAAGACGCCAAAGTTCACAGCCAGGTCCCAAAACTCTCAAAGATAAAACTCCACAAGCCAGGAAGGGTGGGTCTGCCTTTCAGCCTTTCCAAAGAGCACCACACCCAAACCCAGCTGTTGCCTCTTTAATGCTGAAAGTACTTAGCCAATTGATCCCTTCTCTGAGTAGCTCTTCTCTGTCGCAGATCAATTATGGCCTGTGCATTTTCCTCTAAGGAATCCAGGCTGCTTGCTGGGGAGAGCTCCCTCTGGGGGGACTCTGGCTGTCCTCCCTCTTCTTCAGCCTGGGATTCCTCCTCCTCGTCTGCCTGCACCTCCTGTTCCTCAGCCTCTCCCTCTGAGCTGGAAACCGACAGAAGATCAGCCATTCCCTGAGGGGCCTCAGACGGAACCACAACACTGCCCAAGCAAGAAACCCTACATCTGCTTCTAGCTAGTATCAAACTCACAACCTCCTGATTGTGAGGCAATAGCTCTACCTCTAGGCCACAGATGGGATTTTTTAAAGTCTTGTGATTAGATTTGTTTAGAACTTACTTACTTACTTACTTACTTACTTACTCGCTCTCTACATGGGGCTACCTCTGAAAAGTGTTCGGAAACTTCAGATCGTACAGAACGCAGCCGCGAAAGCCATCGTGGGGCTTCCAAGATTCGCCCACGTTTCTTCAACACTCTGCGGCTTGCATTGGCTGCCGATCAGTTTCCGGTCACAATTCAAAGTGTTGGTCATGACCTTTAAAGCCCTACATGGCAATGGACCAGATTACTTCCGGAACCGCCTGCTACCGCACGAATCCCAGCGACCGATAAGGTCCCACAGAGTTGGTCTTCTCTGGGTCCCGTCGACTAAACAATGTCATTTGGCGGGCCCCAGGGGAAGAGCCTTCTCTGTGGCGGCCCCGGCCCTCTGGAACCAACTCCCCCCCGGAGATTAGAACTGCCCCCACCCTCCATGTCTTTCGTAAACTAGTCAAGACTCATTTATACCGCCAGGCATGGGGGAGTTGAGATAGCTCTTCCCCCTAGGCCATTACAAGTTATGCATGGTATGTTTGTGTGTATGTTTGGTTTTATAATAAGGGTTTTTAGTTGTTTTTATTATTGGATTGTACATGTTGTGTTTATTATTATTGTTAGCTGCCCCGAGTCTGCGGAGAGGGGCGGCATACAAATCCAATAAATTATTATTAATTATTATTATTATTTGACTTCTATGCCGCCCAATTCCTTAGGACTCAGGGCGACTTTATCCTATTCTGTGCTACTTAGAGTACAGTGTTGCACAACAGAATATATTCTATATTACCTTTTCCCCTTTCTCCCTTTGACTCCTTCCTTGCCTATTCTGCTCTTGGCCTTACTTCAGAAAGCTTTGGCGCTTCACATTTTGCAAGCCAAATAAACTAAAATCAGGGAATGCGTGCCAACATACTTAACTTGTGTAATTTGTTTTCAATGCACAATTTGGATTTCCTGGAAGAAAAATCTGGATTAATTTGGCATTACCACTACATTTAAAAAAACAACAACAACAAAAGCTTTCTTTGTAGGCTATGTCAAAATGGTACGTGTAGATGCAATTCAGGTATCTGACATGACAACATGGAACTCAAAGATTGACCATAAACTTGATCGTCTTCTGCATTGCTCTTCCAGAAAATGAAAGGTTTATTTATTTTATTTTTATTCATATATCAAATTTAGAAACCACTCATCTCATTCATGGAACAACTCTGGGCAATGTACAATAAATAGCTGGCTGGAAAGACCCAGAAGGGGGGAAAAAATATCAGCTGTGCTGGCATCTTTTTTTGCTCAGTAATAAAGTTTGTTTTGAATTCATTGCTTCTTTTCCTGAGGAAAATTCTCATATTAGCCACCTGAGGCATATGAGCAGTAAAGAGATTGCACATTTTTCTATAAACAGGCTTATTTGATATAATTAAGTGATACAGGAATTCTGAGAGCCAATTTGGTGTAGTGCTTGAAGTGCTGGCTTAGAAACCAGAAAACTGTAAATTCTAGGCGTCCCTTATATAAAAAAGGACATTGGGGTGAGTTTGGGTCTCTCTCTCTCTTAGCCCTGCATATCTCGCAAGGTGGTTGTTGAGGTAAATAAAACAACATATGTTCACCACCTTAAATTTCCCAAACTCTATGAAAAGATGAGGAAAAAATCTAATAATAATCATAAGTATGAGGAAGGAAAGCAATGGCTCAATGCCAGTATTGGGCAGCCACTTATTTTTTTATTTATTTTATCTATTTATTCATTTGTCCAATACACAAATACATAGGAAGAAAAATAGACATGTAGTAATATATATAAGGATAAAGTGAACTTAGAGGAGAGGATATATGAAAGGGAGAGAATATATAAGATAGGTGAAAGAAAGGAAAGACAATTGGACAGAGGACGAAAGGCACACCAGTGCACTTATGTACACCCCTTACTGGCCTCTTAGGAACCTGGAGAGGTCAATCGTGGAGAGTCTAAGGGAGAAATGTTGGGGGTTAGGGGTTGACACAATTGAGTCCGGTAATGAGTTCCACGCTTCGATAACTCGATTGTTGAAATCATATTTTTTTACAGTCAAGTTTGGAGTGGTTCGTATTAAGTTTGAATCTGTTGCGTGCTCTTGTGTTGTTGCGGTTGAAGCTGAAGTAGTCATTGACTGGTAGGACGTTGCAGCATATGATCTTGTGGGCAATACTCAAATCATGTTTTAGGCACCATAGTTCTAGGCTTTCTAGGCCCAGGATTGTTAGTCTATTTTCGTAGGATATTCTGTTTCGAGTGGAGGAGTGAAGGGCTCTTCTGGTGAAATATCTTTGGACATTTTCAAGGGTGTTGATGTCTGAGATGTGGTATGGGTTCCATGCATATGAGCAGTAGTCTAGGATGGGTCTGGCAAAAGTTTTGTAGGCCCTTGTGAGTAGTGTGAGATTGCCTGAGCAGAAGCTGTGTAGGATCCCTTACCACGCTAACCAGACAGTATTTGGTGGCTGGCGCCACAGAAGATTTGGTTTCATCTATTTTCACTGGGATTTTTGCCAGTGGTTTTCACTGGGAATCTGTTTGCTGTGCCATTCCCGGGCCGAAATCTATCAGTGATGCCATTTCCAGGCCATTTCCACTGGCCAGATGGCATCCCCCCATGTGAGGGGAAGGAGCTCATGAATGCTCAGTGCCTAATGCAATGAGCTTGTCAATCAAAAGGTTGACAATTCAGCGATTCGAATCCCTAGTGCCGCATAATGGGATGAGTTCCCTTTACTTGTTCCAGCTTCTGCCAACCTAGCAGTTGGAAAGCATGTTAAAAAAAAAATGCAAGTAGAAAAATAGAAACCACCTTTGGCAGGAAGGTAACAGCCTTTGGCGTTTAGTCATGCTTATGAGTATTTAGATGAAATAACTTGCTGACAAGACAAAAACAAAATAACCACCCTAAGTTATAATGGAAGGAAGACATGGGGAGAGAAGAATCCTATTGCTTATAGGAGACATCACCAGCCTTTGCATAGGATAATAACTCCAAAAAGTTTGACATTGGGCTATAAAAGTATGGAAACAGTATGTAGCTGAACTGGGTAGAATTAAGAATAAAAGCATTTCCAGAAGCACTGTTTCCTGGGCAGTCTATCAGTCAATACAAGTTTATAAAAGACTTATTAAGTTGGAACTTTTTCCTTCCAAGAACTCTTCTTGCTTCCACAGTTTTTATTTCTTCCATACGGTTATACAACAGTTTTCCATGTGCATGCAGTCATTCATATATGTTGTAGCTCAGCATATAATATAGTGTTCCTCCTAACTGGCAAATATTAAATACAGTGGCACCTCTACTTACGAACTTAATTCATTCTGTGACCAGGTTCTGAAGTAGAAAAGTTTGTAAGAAGAAGTCATTTCTTCCCATAGGAAACAATGTAAAAGCAAATAATGTGTGTGATTGGGGAAACCACAGGGAGGGTGGAGGCCCTGTTTCCTCCCAGGAGATTCCTAGAGAGGCCCCATGGAGGCTTCTCCCCACCTTTTCCGTACCTGTTTCCTCCCAGGAGATTCCTAGAGAGGCCCCACGGAGGCTTCTCCCTGCCTTTTCCGGTTACACTTTCAGAGGCTCGGGTTTGTAAGTAGAAAATGGTTCTTGAGCAGAGGCAAAAAAATCTTGAACACCCGGTTCTTATCTAGAAAAGTTTGTAAGTAGAGGCGTTCTTAGGTAGAGGTACCACTGTAGACATAATTTGCTTCAGGTTGTCTATATTTTCATTCACACATAGAGACATGTCTACTCACCTGCACCCAGTGCAATTCTGTACATGCTTATTCAGAAATAGCTTCAGAAAGGACTTGCTCAAATAAATTTAAATTTAATTACATTTTATGTAATGTATGGAAAATTCTATTCCACGTGACACACTGTACTTTTGTCATTTTCCGATTTTAAAAAACCCTTCATCTTTGAAAGTTGTGAGGCTTGGGATATCTTTTATGAGAATATTCTCTCCAACAGAGTATCCCCATAAAACCCTCACATACCGGGATCTGTGTTGAAGAGTAAGCATTTCAAAAAGTTTGTATATCTTGCAGACAGATATCCAATTATAATAAGCTATTTTTGGGAAAACTTCAAAGTATACAAAGATGACTTTTAAGATGTCTCCTAACAAATGAAGAAGCAGATTCCCATAAGAAAGGAAAATCAATGGAGTCACAAGTCAAGAGCTGTAAAAAGAATGATGACTAGTATCCTTGGTGTCTAGTATCTAAAGGAGGTAGTTTCCTGCTGCTATTTTTTTAGTAGAAACAGACTTCAGAGGATAATCAGAACTGCGGAAAAAACAATTGCTGCCAACCTGCCTTCCACTGAGGATCAAATCAAATGTTGGCTTTGGCCTGATACATTGCTTCTAAAGAGCACTGTATAGCTCCAAATAATCGCAACAGCTTGTCCGGTCATGTCCAACAACTAGAAAGGCTTCAGTTTGTATGCAACATGCATATAGAACTATCTTCTGGCCATGCTGAACTAATGTAAAGTACAGTGGTATCTCTATTTACGAATTTAATTCATTCCATGACCAGGTTCTTAAGTAGAAAAGTTTGTAAGAAGAAGCAATTTTTCCCATAGGAATCAATTTACAGTCTTCCCTCGATTTTCGCGGGGGATGCATTTCGAGACCGCCCGTGAAAGTCGAATTTCCGCAAACTAGAGATGCGGAAGTAAATACACCACTTCTGGCTATGAACAGTATCACAAGCCATCCCTTAACACTTTAACCCCCTAAATTACCATTTCCCATTCCCTTAACAACCAATTATTCACCATTATTACTGGTACTCACAATTGAATAAGACACTTAGTGATCCTGATATTTATAAACATAATTATTTATTAACAATAATTAATTTTTTTTGCGATAAAAATGCTGATTGGCTGAGATTTTGGCCAATCAGCAATGGCAGATGAAAGTTTGGCGATGACAAATGACATCATCAGGTGGGAAAAACCATGGTGTAGAAAAAACCCCGCAAAGTATTTTTTAATTAATATTTTTTTAAAAAAACGTGGTATAGGCTATTCGCAAAGTTCAAACCCGCAAAAATCGAAACTCTGTAAAAGCAAATAATGCATGCGATTGGGGAAACCACAGGGAGGGTGGAGGCCCTTCCTCCCAGGAGATTCCTAGAGAGGCTCTACGGAGGCTTCTCCCTGCCTTTTCTGGCCCTGTTTCCTCCCAGGAGTTTCCTAGAGAGGCCCCACGGAGGCTTCTCCCTGCCTTTTCCGGTTACAATTTCGGAGGCTCAAGTTTGTAAGTAGAAAATGGTTCTTGAGAAGAGGCAAAAAAATCTTGAACACCTGGTTCTTATCAAGAAAACCTCATAAGTAGAGGCGTTTGAAGGTACAGGTACCACTGTACTTTAACAAGGTGAATAATGTTACGTCCATGGGTCCTTACAACTAATCAAGTCAAATCTGATCATCACGCACAAGCTTACTATTTATTCCACTGGCATTTAGAATGTGCTGGTCGCAAACACTTTGGCACAAAGAATTCCCCAGACTTGTGAGTAATAACAACTAACATAATGCAACTTTGTAATTTTCCCCTTACAAGCTCCTCTTGAAATGAATGAGAAAGTGTTCAGATTATCGCAGCCCACGCTGCGCTAGTGCAGAACTGATGCGTTGAAAGCCCGGCCTTCCTCAAATCTAATCAAAACCCCTCTATAGAAAGCTTTGATTGGATATGGAGAACGTGAGACTTCCCATGACCTGAATAATTGGTTAGGTATGCGAAGCATGCAAAGCACGGCTTTGGGGTTTCTTCCCAATTTCTAATTATATTTTATAGTGATTTTGCTTTTTCCTGAATTGACAGTTCCAGTCTGTGTTAGAAACATAGAAGACTGATGGCAGAAAAAGACCTCATGGTCCATCTAATCTACCCTTATACTATTTCCTGTATTTTTATCTTAGGATGGATATATGTTTATCCCAGGCATGTTTAAATTCAGTCACTGTGGATTTACCAACCACGCTGGAAGTTTGTTCCAAGGATCTACTACTCTTTCAGTAAAATAATATTTTCTATTGTTGCGTTTGATCTTTCCCGCAACTAACTTCAGATTGTGTCCCTTGTTCTTGTGTTCACTTTCCTATTAAAAACACTTCCCTCCTGAACCTTATTTAACCCTTTAACATATTTAAATGTTTCGATCATGTCCCCCCTTTTCCTTCTGTCCTCCAGACTATACAGATTGAGTTCATTAAGTCTTTCCTGATAAGTTTTATGCTTAAGACCTTCCACCATTCTTGTAGCCCGTCTTTGGACCCGTTCAATTTTTTCAATATCTTTTTGTAGGTGAGGTCTCCAGAACTGAACACAGTATTCCAAATGTGGTCTCACCAGCGCTCTATATAAGGGGATCACAATCTCCCTCTTCCTGCTTGTTATACCTCTAGCTATGCAGCCAAGCATCCTACTTGCTTTTCCTACTGCCCGACCACACTGCTCACCCATTTTGAGACTGTCAGAAATCACTACCCCTAAATCCTTCTCTTCTGAAGTTTTTGCTAACACAGAACTGCCAATGCAATACTCAGATTGAGGATTCCTTTTCCCCAAGTGCATTATTTTACATTTGGAAACATTAAACTGCAGTTTCCATTTCTTTGACCATTTATCTAGTAAAGCTAAATCATTTACCATATTACAGACCCCTCCAGGAATATCAACCCTATTGTACACTTTACAGTCATCGGCAAATAGGCAAACCTTCCCTACCAAACCTTCCCCTATGTCACTCACAAACATATTAAAAAGAATAGGACCCAGAACAGACCCTTGTGGCACACTGCTTGTAAGCATACAAATCTAAATAATAAATAAATAAATAAATAAATAAATAAATAAACCTGTCTCTGCTCAGAATACTCGCCATTAACAATAACTCTCTGATGTCTACGCTTCAGCCAGCTTGAAATCCACTGAACTATCCAGTGTTCAGTGTTACGGGGGAAGATGTGTTTACCTATTAGCTGCTTCCTCAAAGGTGCTTCTCTCCACCCCCCCCAAAAGGCAACTGTGTTATGTTTTTTTCCTTGAGGAAGAAGACATTTTACATGCGTCCCCTCATGAGATTTTGCTTCCTGTGCATGCACAGAAGCCAAATCTCGCTGGGATGCTCCCACGCTCCTGCAGGACACCTGGAGTTACATGCACAGCTCCATTTTTTACTACCAGTGCCGTTTTTTCAAATGTATCGGTAGGGAACACGATACTGCCCAGAACTAATCTTTGCATCCTACCCTACCATCCAGTCAAAATTGATGTAGTTTCTTGGATGAGAAGTTAAATGTCTTCTTCCTCAACCAAAAACATTTCTTCCTCAAGGAAAAAGTGATAGTCCCGTTTCCTTTTGAAAAAAAAAGTACCTTTGAGGCAACCATAAGCTGGCGACAGATATATTACCTCAGTGATGGCGAACCTTTTTTGATTCATGTGCAAAAAGAGGGAACTCGGGGGGGGGGGTGTCTCAAGCATGCACACCCACACTTATAATTCCATGCCCGGTTAAATAAAAGGCTAACCAGTAATTTCTTGTCAAAATCCACCTGTTTAGTAGGTTTATCATATCAAATATTTCCAAGTAATCCACAAGTCAACTTTCATATCACCTGCTGATCTATTATAAATGAATAGAAATCAATAAGATGTTGTGTTAAGATGTTGTTCATTTTGTTCTCAGGCTGCTTATAGAATTAGTGTCTCCCTATTCGCCTACAGGGCAGTGGTCAGTGATGGGTTCCTACGGGTATGGTCAGGTACACAGAACAGGTAGAAATTTTTTTGATATTTTTTTCTTTTTTCCCCTTCTGGGCTTGAATGTCTATAATTTTAGAAGAGCTCTGTGTGTGTGTGTGTGTGTACATACAGTTTATATAGTAGATCATGTATATTTTTGTGTGCCTGTGTGTAATATGTATGTACACATATGGCATATATACATATAATTAAAAAGTATATTTTGGAGGTTCAGTAATAGTAAATAGATAGGGAAATTGTATCTTTTGGAGGTGAGGAGAGGCCAGGCACCCTAACCCTAACCCAAACTCTTGACAGGAGGGACGTCAAGTTGGCCATCTTTAAGTCAGTCACATGACCTTTAAGCCACCCACTGGTCACATGATTGTCAAGTCACTCCCACCTGGTCATGTGGCTGGCAAACTATACCAACAAAATAAGCCATGCCCACAGTGTGGTAGTAAAAATTTTTGCAGTCCTTTACTGGCTGTAAAGCACTATGAAATGGTATATAAGTCTAAGTGCTATGGCTATTACGTATGCTCCATGGGTCGTGTGAGTAGATAGAGAAGAGAAGGGGGCTTAAATAGATGGCTTAACTTCTTGAGTCCTAACCCAGTTGCCTCTCCAATGGAATGGACTGGGAGGAAATTATTTTATTATTTTTCTCCATACAACTCTTGACTAGAATCTGGCCCCCTTTCAATTTATTTTTATTTTGCAAGCTTCTTCCTCACCTCCAATTCCCTTCTGTTTTCAGACAGATGCTCTGCTTAAGGAGAGAGAAAGGTCACAGGTCTCTCTATGTGATTTCCTTCCAACATTCTGTTGGGTTGGAAAGAATAAAAAGGGTTTCAAACACTGCCAAATCATCTAAGCTCTCTTCCTGTCGTATGTAGGAAACAAGACAAGTATTCTTTTTTCGGACCTAGAATTACCCTTTTTGAATCATCTTATTTATTTATTTATTATTAAAAGTTCTATAACCAGAGAAATATGACACTCCCCTGTTGGTTTACTAATCTCTCCTGCTTGTTACTGAATCTTCATCCGTAACTCAAAACGATTTTAGAAGTCATCATTGTGATAAATGATGATTAAGTCTAGAGGGTTCCTTTTTTACATCGCCACTTTCAATGTAGCTTACCCTAAAAATTTGTCTAAGCAGATGGTGACTTCCTTTTTACTTTCTCCCTCATCCCTTGACTCCAACACCAAGCTTACTCATGCTCTTTCCCTGAATTTGGACACCACACAAAGAAAAAAATCCACAACTCTCGTCCTTTTTGCTTTTTGGTTCCAACTTCAGTTCGCCGCTTTTTCCTCCTCAGAAGCAGTCCAGTGAAATGTGTAAGGCCACATTGGAAAACTGCATTCAGTTTTGGTCACTACCATGGTGTAAAAAAGATTTTGAGACTCTGGGAAGAGTGCAGAGAAGAACAACAAAGGTGATTAGGGGACTGGAGGCTAAAACATATGAAGAATGGTTGCAGAAACTGGGCATGGCTAGTTTAATGAAAAGAAGGACCAGGGGAGACATGATAGCAGTGTTCCAATACAGTGATCTCTCGATTAGCGCGGGGGTTACGTTCCAAGACCTCCCGCGCTAATCGATTTCCGCGTTATAGTGGTGCGGAAGTAAAAAACACCATCTACGCATGCGCGCCATTTTTTTCATGGCCGCACATGCGCAGATGGTGGAGTTTGCGTGTGGGCGGCGGGGAAGACCAAGGGAAGGTTCCTTCAGCCGCCCAACAGCTGATCTGCTCCGCAGCGCGGAAGCAGCGAGGAGCCGAAGATGGGGTAAAGGCAAAGGGGAAACCCCATCTTCGGCTCCTCGCTGCTGCCGCGCTGCGGAGCGGATCAGGTGTTGGGCGGCTGAAGGAACCTTCCCTTGGTCTTCCCGCCGCCCAGGCAAAGGGGAAACCCCAAGATCGCTTGCCGCTTGCCGCTTGCCGTATTGCAGCTTGGAGCCTTGCTTCGCCTCCTTCGCTGCAATACGGCAAGCGGCAAGCGGCAAGCGATCTTGGGGTTTTCCCTTTGCCTGGGCGGCGCTGGGGCCATGCGGAGCCGCTCATCTAGGGGGGCGTGGACCGGCAAGGTGCCCTCCGCTCTCTCTCTTTCTCTCCCTGTTACCGGTGTGGTATAAGAGAGAGAAAGAAAGAGAAAGGAGGGCGACTTGCCAGTCCACGCCCCCCTGGATGAGCGGCCCCGCATGGCCCCAGTGCCAGACTCCGCCGTTGCCTCCGCCCTTGTTCGGCTCTGCAGCTGAGAGGCTACGTCCACCCCCTCCTTGGTGTCCCCGGCACCCAGCGTCCCCACGCCGCCTCCACCTCCCAGTAATGCGCCCGACCTCTGCCTCTCTCTTTCTCTCTCATATACCACGCCGGCAACAGGGAGAGAAAGAGAGAGAGAACTAGCGCGGACTTATAGAAACATAGAAACATAGAAACATAGAAGACTGATTATTATTTTGATTATTTTATTATTAATTATTTTTTAATTAATATTTTTTGAAAAACCGCGTTGCAGCGTTTCGCGCTAATCGAGACCGTGCTAATCGAGGGATCACTGTATCTCAGCGATTGGCACAAAGAAGAAGGAGTCAACCTGATAGTTAGAACAATTAATCAGTGGAATAGCTTGCCTCCAGAAGTTGTGAATGCTCCAACACTGAAACTTTTTAAGAAGATGTTGGATAATTATTTGTCTGAAGTGGTATAGGGTTTCCTGCCTGTTCTGCTATGCTATGCTCTGCTCTATTCTATTCTATTCTATTCTATTCTGTCGTCCTTTCACTCCTTAACTCCTCTCTTATTCTCTCTGAGGCAACCTTAAGAACTACTATATTGCTGTTTTAAAACTATCTTTGTGAATAGCACTATTTACTTTCCATGGTTCCTTGAATATCTTATGAATGGTCATCTTTCTCTTGAAAAACAAGCTATTAGCTGTGCTGTGCTATTATTGTATTTCGCAAGAATGTAAATTAGCTTCTGGGTCAGCCTATTCTCCAGCAGCACAGAGCTGGATATGGGAAATGCTTCTCCTTACAGCAATAGGCTACGTGGTACTCTCCAGATGTTTGAGCTATGAATATCCCAGTTGGTTCTAATTGGTCTTTTTGCTTGAATCTAATGAACTTTGAAGTCTAAGACATGTGGAAAGCACATGGTTCCCATTCCAGCCCTAATATACTTGAATTGACTTTTCTCCATTCCTTCAAAAAAACAGATAATCTCCAATTCATAAAGGAAATGCAAATATTTTTTCAGAGAATAGCTCATCTTCTTACTGGTTCTCATCTCTGCATCAAACATGGAAGGATCCAATTCAAATGAAATTAGAACAAGAAATTTCTACTTGAAAATGTTTTATAGCAGGGGTGAAATCCAGCAAGTTCTAAAAAATTCTGAAAAAGCGGTAGTGGGAATTTTGAATAGTCCAGAGAACTGGCAAATACCACCACTAACTGGACTCAGACTGGGTGCGAATGGGGATTTTGAAATATCCTTCACCCCAAGTGGGGTTGTAATGGAGATTTTGCAGTATCCTTCCCCAAGAGTGGGGAGGGAATGGGGATTTTGTATTACCTTCCCTCAGAATGTGGTGGGAATGGAGATTTTGCAATATCCTTCCCTCAGGAGTGGGGAGGGAATGAGGTTTTGAAATATCCCTCCACCATGAATGGGGAGGGAATGAGGATTTTGCAGTATCCTTCCCCCAGGAGTGGGGAGGGAATGAGGATTTTGCAGTATCCTTCCCCCATGAATGGGGATTTTGTAGTATCCTTCACCCAGAGTGGGGTGGGAATGGAGATTTTGCAATATCCTTCCCCAAGAGTGGGGAAGGAATAGGGATTTTGCAGTATCCTTCCCCCAGGAATGGGGATTTTGTAGTATCCTTCACCCAGAGTGGAGTGGGAATGGAGATTTTGCAATATCCTTCCCTCAGGAGTGGGGAGGGAATGAGGTTTTGAAATATCCCTCCACCATGAATGGGGAGGGAATGAGGATTTTGCAGTATCCTTCCCCCAGGAGTGGGGAGGGAATGAGGATTTTGCAGTATCCTTCCCCCAGGAATGAGGATTTTGCAGTATCCTTCCCCAAGGGGTGGGGAGGGAATGAGGATTTTGCAGTATCCTTCCCCCAGAAGTGGGGAGGGGATGGGGATTTTGCAGTATCCTTCCCCAAGAGTGGAGAGGGAATGAGGAATTTGCAGTATCCTTCCCCCATGAGTGGGGAGGGAATGAGGAATTTGCAGTATCCTACCCCCAGAAGTGGAGAGGGAATGGGGATTTTGCAGTATCCTTCCCCAAGAGTGGGGAGGGAATGAGGATTTTGCAGTTTCCCACCCCCAGGAATGGGGAGGGAATGGGGATTTTGCAGTATCCTTCCCCAAGAGTGGGAGGGAATGGGGATTTTGCAGTATCCTTCCCCAAGAGTGGGAGGGAATGGGGATTTTGCAGTATCCTTCCCCCAGAAGTGGGGAGAGAATGGGGATTTTGCAGTATCCTTCCCCCAGAAGTGGGGAGGGAATGGGGATTTTGCAGTATCCTTCCCCCAGAAGTGGGGAGGGAATGAGGATTTTGCAGTATTGTTCCTCTGCCACGCCCACCAAGCCATGCCCACCAAACCACATGCACAGCACCGGTAGTAAAAAAAAATACCCACTGTTTTATACTTTCTGCTTTGGCTAAACTGTCAATTAATAAACTTTTCACTTAATGGAATTAATATGAATAGTATGGCAATTTTTAATAAATGTATAGTGAGGTTGGCATTTCAACACTGTTATGGTTTAGCATATGGACACACAGGCAAAAATGTTGATGACTGTATGGTATGTCACAAGATCTAGTGTGTTTGAGATTTTCTATTTATATTTGACGTGGTCTTACTGTCATTCTCTAGGAATTATTTATCCTGTTCTGTGATATATTTCCTCTCTGCGTGTAGTGTAAAATGAACCGTGCTACTGTTTGGCTGTCTTGTTTGGGTAAATGGGCTGAAATAACCTAAATGTACACTGTTTAGTCTTAATTATTCATTTCTAAAGTTAAGCAAAAACATAGCAGTCTATAAATGTGCAAGGTAGCTCACTCTTTTGAAACACAATTTCTTTTTATCGCTTAAAATAGAATAGAATTCTTTATTGGCCAAGTGTGATTGGACACACAAGGAATTTGTCTGGTGCATATGCTCTCAGTGTAAAAGAAAAAGAAAATATACATTGGTCAAGAATCATGAGGTAGAACACTTATTGGTTGTCATAGGGGTCAAATAAGCAATGAGCAAACAATCAATATTAAAAAGAACAATTGCATTATAGACTGGAATTAGTTCATATGTATAGTGCAACTCCATCTCCTTTCTTGTTTGACCTGTTTTTCTTGAAGAGATTGTAGCCCTTTATCTGTGTGTTCCAGTCGTGTGATTCGTCCCGCCATGCTTCTGTAATACCAATTAGATCGTATTGGCCCTCATGCATTAGTACTTCTAGCTCGTCTTGTTTGTTCCCCAGGCTTTGTACATTAGTGTACAGGCATTTTAGGTGTTTGTGTCTGATTATGGGTGGGCATTTTTTATCCTCTGAAATGTTAGTGGGCTTAATTTGCACCCCTTTCTTATTTGGTCCGTTGTTCAGTCTCTTACTTTGGTCACCCGCCCCTCTCAGATCTAGTTTAAAGCCCTCCTGATAAGTTGGGCTACTCGGTTTCCAAGGAGGTTCTTTCCAGCTCTGGTAAGGTGTAGTCCATCTGTTGCTAGGAGCCCTTCTTGAAGGTATTGTAGACTATGGTCGAGGAACCCAAAGTTGTTTTGGTGACACCATCTCTTTAGCCAGTGGTTTATTTGTGGGATTTTGCGTTCTCTGTCAGGATGTTGTCCTCTTGTGGGTAGAATAGAGGAGAAGATGACCTCTGCCCCTATCTTTTTGACTATATTGCCCAAGTGGTCGTAGTCTTTCATGATTTGGTTCATGTCTTTCCTTGTGTCATTTGTTCCTGCATGGATCACTAATAGGGGGTAGTAATCAGTGGGTTGCTACATTTAAGCGACTTCACAATCTTCAGGGGTTGGTTCCAACTTATCTTGCTGCTAGTTCGCTTCTTCCCATGCCACCTGGCTGCACACGCACTCTTCGGGTACTTCGGGTGCATGCATGCATGTGCAATACAAAAAAACCAAAAAAAAATTCAAAAAGAAAAAAAGCTGAAAATAAAATGGTGATGAATGCACACTGCCAGAGCAGGCAGGGGAGGTGCCTCCACGGACACAGTCGCCTTCCTTTGCGATTGCTGCCTGCTTGGAGCCCCCACCACAGCAAGGTCCAGTAATTTTCTTGAAGCAAGGAATCCTTCCAAAAGAAAATTACCGGAGCAGGAGGTGGGGGCTTCATGGTTACACGCACTCCCTTGCTTTGCTCCCACTTAGGCTCCCCAGGGATAGGGTGGGAGAGCCTAGCAAAAAAAGAGAGCTGCACCATGCCAAAACCTTTGCAGGCTTCGCAAGGGCTTTGCAAGGGCTTCGCAAGGGCTTCACAAGGGCTTCGCAAGGGCTTCGCAAGGGCTTCACAAGGGCTTCGCAAGGGCTTTGCAAGGGGGAAATAGACCGCTTTGGCGCAGCGTGGCTGGGCTCTCCTTTTTTCCCCTGCTGCTGCTGCTGCTGCCACTGTCTGTGTGCTCCTCACTTTTTTCCTCTCTCTTCCTTCCTGGCCTTGGGAGGTGTCTACGTGAGACTGGAGGGGACCCAGGCAGGAGAGAGGGAAGCTTGCCGAGGCGAGGAAGGCGGAAACAGGGAAAAGGTGAGTAGTGTAGCAGCAGGGGAAAAAAGGAGAGCCAAGATGGATAATCCTGGAAGTGACTGCCGCCAGTCAGCTGAAGCTGCGCGCAGCTTCATTTCCATCGGCAGAATGGTTCCATGCCCTGGTGGGTCCAGCCTACCCTGTCTGCCAGCGCTCAGGACATTGCAGCACCCGAGCACCATCAGTGACTCGAGTGCAAGTCGAGGTCAGATTTTTCAGCACATTTTTGGTCTTGAAAAACTCAACTTATACTCGAGTACAGTGATACCTTGTCTTACGAAATTAATTGGTTCTGGGACCAGGTTCGTAAGGTGAAAAGTTCATAAGACAAAACAATGAATCCCAGCAGGGGAATCCCAGCATCGCAAAAATGGGTGCTTCGCTGGCGATGGAAATCCGGAGGTGGGGTTTCTCAGCGAGGGAAGCCTCAGCAAAATTGCAGCATTGCAAAAACACCGAAGTGTTGAAACCCCACCTCTGGACTTTGGTATTTTTGTGATGCTGCGATTTCTATTGTCAGCAAAGTGCCCATTTTTGAGATGCTGGGATTCCCCTGCAGCATCACAAAAACGCAGAAGTCAGGAGGTGGGGTTTCCCATGGAGGAGAGTCTCTGGGGAATCCCAGCATTCCAAAAACGAGCGCTTCGCTGGCAATGGAAGGTCCAGAGGTGAGGTTTCCCAGCAAGGGGAGACTTCGCCTAGCAATGGAAGTCCAGAGGCAGGGCATCCCAGCGGCGGCAGCAGGTTCTTGGGTGAAAATAGTTCAGAAGAAGAGGCAAAAAAACTTAAACCCCAGGTTCGTATCTCGAAAAGTTTGTGTGACAAGGGGTTCTTAAGACTAGGTATCACTGTGTATATGGTATTTACAAAATGCTATGTTTGTTTCTTGAAAAAAAACAAGAGATGTTTGAAATGTTTATTTGGGATGGACTATGATGCTAAGAGTTTAACTCAGATCACACTGAAATCATGTTTTAAAAGGCTTTCCATTTATTTTGACCCCCAAATGACCTCCAAATGAAAAAGAAGACTACAGGACTCAATACTCAGGAAAAATGCTCCCAATTAAAACATCCAGTAAACTTACAAAGGTTTCTACAAAATCATAATTATAAATGTGGCAGAACAAAGTTATTAAATGTAGGGGAACTAATGGTATTTAATTACAGATAATCAGATTTTGGAAAGTACAATTTTCATCCAGTTTGTTTTCATCGAGTCTACGGAGAGGGGTGGCATACAAATCTAATAAATAAATAAGTAAATAAATAAATAAATAAATAAGGATATTGCAAAATCTCCATTCCCTCCCCACTCTGGGGCCAGTGTAATTTTAGTGCCTGTGTATAATATGTATGTACATATATGGCATATTGCATTGGCATCCTTCAGTCTCGAAAGACCATGGTATCATATATATATGATACCATTAAATATTAAATAATATATTTTGGATGTTCAGTAATAGTAAATACCTTGTATTTCTTCGAGGCGAGGAACGGCCAGGCACCCTAACCCAAACCCTTGACATGA